>NC_142801.1:40306447-40561447 GCF_049724085.1 Artemia sp. Qi Xiang Cuo
TTACAAAAGTAATTTTTTTTTCAAGTTTTCTGTTTATTTAAAAAGCACTAAAAACGGGAAAATATTAATCGAAAAACAAACTTTTTTGAGGAAATGATGGAGCGAAATTGAAACAAAACAAAGAGAAATGTTCTGTCTATTCAACACATTTGAATGGTATGTGTTAACTTAACCCCTACAACCGAAAGCTACAAACTTAGCAGAAATAAATGGACAGTTGATATTTCCCCATAGCCAACTTGCTCTTTTGTGAAAATATGAAATATTCACTGTTGTGTCCAGGTTGAAAGGTGTTCCAGATGCCCCCCTATATTGGCTAGAATATTGCCCGATTTGAAATTCGTCACTTTAGTTTTCTAGGGGGGGGGGGGAGACTGATTCCCTTTTTAGATGATCTTGCTTCAAAGCAGTCTTATTTTGGAAAAAGAGACAAGATGACTGTGAGTTAAGAAGACAAATGAGAGATGAAAAGCAAACGTCCAGTATAAACCATTCCTAATCTTTAATTTTCTATAGCCTCTTTAGTGCGTACTGACTCAATTTTATTTTTAGACTACTGCACACATTACGGTGAACCGGACTTGACTTCTACGGTGAACCTGCCAAGCTGAACTGTACTTACTTCAATCATAACAGGATTTAGAGACTATTTAGGTGACTGGGAATTCGAGTTTTTTTTCTTTTTTTGCTTGTAACTGTCAATACCGAAAACAGACAAGGTTCTCATAAAAACGTTGAAAGAAAAGTGTTTTTTACATTTCAAAAGAGGAATGAAGGCATGCGTATTACAAATATTTTTTTTTAATGTTCTAAGCGTTGGATAAATCATTGATAAAAATCAAATCTGTGATGGGTTTACTTTAATGGTTGTTTTAAAATATTTTAGTTCATAAAATCTTCTATTTCTAAAATCTAAAAATATTTTTTTAAGGACCCTTGTTTACTCTAGGGGTAGTAATAGAATACCTTTTAACCATTTATAGAACAGTAAAGATCCCTATCGTTTTGAAATTTTTTAAAATTCAAGAATAACATTAATAGTTTCAAGCTTTAGATTACATATTATTTTTACAGAGATAAATTTACTTAAAAAAAAAATATTTTATTAAGAAAAACTTGGGTCTCAAAGACTCCAGAACATTCCGTTGCGACATGATTTTTGTAATTAAATGTTAAATACCACTTTCTTTGCCAAGTTTTATCGCAGGTATTGCAAAGATTAACATACAGTTGATATTGAACTTTTTTACTTGTATCATTAATAATAATGTGTTGAAAAATAACGAGTGCAAGATAGAAGACTTTCCAAATTGAAAATTAGCATTGGGACTAAAACTTTTTGCACATGTTTTGTATGAACTTTTGCTGTACCCAACAATAACCAAAAGTTGTTTATAGAGGAACACAAAAAGAAGCCATTTCCCTGTGAATTCAGCCTTGATATTTTAGGAAAGATCTGCACAATCACATTTAGATCATAAAAAAATATGAAAATATGCCAAAAAAAATGAAAGAATTAAACCATTCAAAGAAGTCAATCAACCTTATGACTTAACAGAAAAGCCAAATCTGACTTAGGAAGGACACTGAATTACGTATAACGCGTATCTTAAAGATATACTAGTGTAAACTCTTATTATTGAAAAACTTGGCATATTGACATTAAATTGTTTTGGTAAGTCGTTTAGTATACACTGAAATCAAATTTAAGACGTTTGACGGCTGAAATTTGAAACTAAAAAAAGATGTTTGCTTTTTTTTTTTTTTTTTTTTTTTTTAATAAATGTGTGTAAGTGTTGTAATTTTTCTTTCAGGTATAGAACGATTTCGAAAGATTAAATTTTTGTTCTTGTTTTATTCCTTTTTTTAGTTTTTGAAAATATTCCTTTGTCTGTCAGTTTTAGTGCAACATATGCCTCAAAATTTCAGTTCTAAATTGACAAACTCTCACGCTTTTTAGATGGCCTTCATTGCTCCCTTGAAATTGTTCTTTTGTTATGTAGCATGTGTGAAAAATTTAGTTGAGGAATTTAGTGTCATGTAATTGATGAAAAATAAAATATTACATGTGTTGAAGTCTTTGGTAAGTGTTTTGGTTAAATATCGGTCTGTGTAGAAATTCAAAAAAAAAACATCTAGTAGAAAGCAGGACGCATCCTACATGTAGCAAATTCTAGTCGGAAATTCTTGACTATATTATTAGTTCGAGCTCAACAATAGGAAGACCGTAAGACAAAGTTCAACAAATCTACCCAAGATAAATCTAGGTTTTTCGGTTTGTCAATCTAAGTTTACCTGAATTAGATGGTTGTATTTGGGTCATATGGTGTTGGTTTGTGAGAGTTTTCTCTTTCATAGCGTGTTGTGTCCTTGCGGGCATAACGAGATGTAGACCACAAAAATAGCATTGGTCATGTCATGATAAATATGCTAGATTGTTTGGATTATGAAGCAATATTTATAGCCTGAACTGTTCGAGAAATTGCCCCAGCGAGCACTGTTATTGCCTTGTGTGTAAGCTGGTATTGCAAAAACTAAGGCTAAGTAAATAGTTCCGCGTCTAGGAATACGAGGTTTTTGTCGCAAGACGTTGCAGAAAAATTGTTATGACTCCTAGTCTGCCTTTGGTCCTGTCGCTACATATAAAATTTATAGGTTATGACGCGAGAATTTGGCTGAGGAAAAAAAGAGTATACCAAATCATTGATATTCCATGTCTTTTGTATCATATTAATTAAAAAAAAAACTTTCCAAAAAAGAAGTTTTCTAAAGAAAAGTAAAGGCTATATTAAACTTAAGAACAGAAGAAATAGAAACATACAATAACTCAAACTCAAAACTACCAGAAATCACTATTAAAGAACAAATGAAACCCAAAACGAACAGAAATTAAATAAACAATCATAGCAAAAAAACATACAACAGGTACTAATATAAATGAATAAATAAATCTTAAAACGAATAAATCTTAAATTGAATAATTGAATCAAGCTTAAACGAACAAAAATATTTTGCTTTTGAAGTATAAATGAAACCCAAAACGAACAGAAATTAAATAAACAATCTATAGCAAACAAACATACAATAGGTACTAATTTAAATGAATAAACAAATCTTAAAAGGAGCGAAATTTAAATTGAATATGCAAATCAAGCTTGAAACGAATAAAAATCAGTACAAGCAAGAGTTCGGGTTTTGCCTCCGTCTCTCACTGTAAAAGTCTGAAACCTACTGCGTCATTGGCGCTTTACTAAAAACTATATGTGTCTTGAACAGCCTTTGAAAATACAAATAAAATCAATCTGAATATAGGTTTTATAATTTCAAATGATGGGTTTAATATTCAAACTGAATATTAGGGAAGGGAGCAGTATCCAAACTCTTGTTTGTAGTGGAACTATATTTTTCTTGAATAGTCTTGGAAATAACTAATAAAATTAGACTGGATATTTGATATATAATGATACTAATTGCTGATAGCTCATCAGTCCAAAATTTAGTTTTACTGTAATTTTTATGTTCATTTTCAATGTTGTAATAAGTACAATTAAAATATTTGTAATATTAATTCGTTTTCAGTAAAGCGCGAATGACGCAGTAGGTTTTAGACTTGTACAGTGTGAGAAGGAGGCAAATCCCAAACTCTTGTTTGTAGTTATTTTGTTTGTTTCAGGCTTGATTTTCATTTTCAATTTAAGTTTTGCTCGCTTTAATATTTAATTATGTATTTATATTAGTACCTATTGTATGATGTATGTTTGTCTGCTACCGTATGACTGTTTATTTAATTTCTTTCGTTTGGGTTTCATTTATACTTCAATAGCAAAATATTTTTGTTCGTTTTAAGCTTGATTCGCATATTCAACTTAAGCTTTACTCGTTTTAAGATTTATTTATTTATTTATATTAGTACCTGTAGTATGTTTTTTTTTTGCTATCATTCTTTATTTAGTTTCTGTACGTTTTGGGTTTCATTTATTCTTTAATAGTAATTTCTGGTTGTTTAAGTTTGATTTATTGTAGGTTTCTATTTCTTCTGATCTTAAGTTTAAATGGCCTTTACTGTTCTTTAGAAAAGTTCTTTTTCGGAAAGTTTTTTTTAAGTAATTTCTGTTCGTTTTAGATTACCAAAGTTTTAAGTTTTTCAAAATTCCCTATTCCAAAATGAGCGGGTCATGGGTCAGCTTCCAAGATTTTTCATTGATATTTTTTTGGCGGGGGATAGGTATCGGGCCATGGAGGGCCAGGGGTGAGTTCCTATAATATTTGGAATAAAATATCGGTAATAAGTTGTTTTTTTTTTTTTTGGGGGGGGGGGAAGGGTCATGCAGGGAAGGCCAGCGGTCAGCTCCCTTAAGTTTTGGAATAGAATATCGTTAATATTTTTTTCGAGGGGGGGGGGGTCAGACTTTACTGATATTTGAACTGCTCTAAAAACCCTCCCATATAAACCTTATATGCCCCCAAGGCAAAACATAGCCTACAACAGTTGCCCCTAGGGTCTGTGAGGTTGTGTTGACCCTGGAGGTTTTGTTATCTGATCTTTTGACTTATTTTAACAAAATGGCTATATTAAAAAATTCGATCGGATGGATTTTGGGTAAAGACGGCAGGGGGACTATTTGCCCTCCGGTCTCTTTCGTCTCTTAAAAAGAGAACTAGAACTTTCAATTTCCAATGGAATGAGCCCCCTCCGAAGTTTATACGACCATTCCTTCCATGAAAACCTTATATTCCCCGGGGCATAATTTACAACACTTGCCCCAGGGTTCAGGGGGGCTGTGTAAACCTCTGAGTTTTATTATATGATCTTTGGTCTATTTTGGACAAAATAAACTTATCAAAAATTTGATTGGGTGCATTTGGGGAAAAGAGGGTTGGTGGGAGGGGGGGGGGCTAGTTGTCATCAGATCACTTTTGACTCTCAAAAAGGAACTAGCACTTTCAATTTCTAGTGATTTGAGTCCCCTCCAAAGTCTAACTCTTTCATAAGAACTTTATAGGCCCCCGTGGCATAAGTTACAACCCTTCCCCCGTGCTCTGGTGGGGCTTATGATGACCCCAAAGTTTTGTTGTCATGATCTTTGGACTATTTCAAACAAAATGGCACTCTAAAAATTTTGATTGAGTGTGAAAAGGAAAAGAGGGTGTGTGTGAGTTGTGGGTGGGGGAGTAGATGCCCTCCGATTACTTTTGACTCTTAAACAAGGTAACTAGAACTTTCAATTCCCACTCAAATGAGCCATCTCTAAAGTTTATACGACCACCCCTTACATAAAAATCTTATACACCCTGGAGCATAACTTACAACACTTGTCACCGGACTCTTAGGGGTTGTGTCGACCCTGGAGCTTTTTTTTGTTTAAAGTATAAACTATTTTTAATACAATAGGTATCTTCAATTTTAATTGGATGCCTTTGGGGAAAAGAGGGTGTGTGTGTGTGGGGGGGGGGGAGGGTAGATGCCCTCCAATCACTTTTGACTATTAAAAAGGTAACTATAACTTCTGATTTCCAATCGAATGACCCTCCTCCAAAGTTTATACGACCATCCCTTCCATAGGAAGTGCTTCTAGGGGAAAAAATAATAAAACATTGGAGCCTTATGGTCTTAAGGTTGGTAGGGGGTGGCTCGTTGCCATCGGATCACTTTTGATTTTTAAAAAGAGAACTGGAAATTTCAATTTCTAATCATTTGAGTGCCCTCCGAAGTCTACAAGACCGCTTCTTCCACAAAAACCTCAAAATATCCCCGGGGCACAAGTTACAACCCATCCCCTGGACTCTGGTTGCGTTATAGTTGCCATTGGATTACTTTTGACTCTAAATGAGAAATGGGACTGTCGATTTCTAATCATTTGAGTCCCCTCCCAAATTTTTACAATCACTTCTTCCAACAAAACCTTATATGCCCCCAGGGCTTAAGTTACAACCTTTTCCCCGGGCTTGGGGGGGCATGGTGACCCCGAAGTTTTTGTTATCTGATCGTTGGATTATTTTAAACCAACCGGCTATCTCAGTATTTTCATCGGATGCATTTGGGGAAAAGAGAGTGTGTGTGGGGGCAGAGGGGGGGGGGGGTAGATGCCCTCCCATCGCTTTCGACTCAGAAAAAGTGACCTAGAACTTTAAGTTCCCAATCAAATGAGCCTCCTCTGAAGTTTATACGACCACCCCTTACATAAAAACCTTGTATGCCCCCTGGGCATTACTTAAAACACTTGCCCCCGGGCTCTGGGGGATTGTGTCAACACCGCAGTTTATGTTGTCTGATATTTGAACTATTTTCAACAAAATGGCTATCTCAAAATATCTATTGAATGAATGAATGATTTTTATTACCCATCTTTAGCAATACAAAAATGTAAAAATAGAATATAGAAAAAATGAAAAGAAAACAATAAAAGACATCGAACTAACGAACAACTTAAATTAATACTTCAATAACTAAAAAAAAAAAGAAAAAAAAACAATGGTGAAACTATTTACATAAAAATACAACCATTACACATTACTGACTATAGCTTCAAACATACTATGCATTAGGTCTAAAGATTCCAGGAGCTTGTCCCTCCTGGTCGCGATCACGGCGAAGGGGTCATGGAGTCCGTAACGTGCTGAAATCTCGTGGTTTTTTCGCCAGGGGGGAAGGCTCAGCAGATATTTTGCAAACTAATAGAAGACTGTACGGATTGTTTTTTATAATCAAAACTAAAAAAAGACCAAAAAGGTGACAAAGCTAAGATATGAGGGGTGGCAAAGGAATTGAAGATCCGTACTAGAATGCGGCGGTTATAAAGGCGTTTGCATGACAAAATCATCCCATACGCTTTTCGGACTTTCTGTTTGAGATCATTTATTAGACAGGATCGGGTAGCTTTAAGAATAGATCCAATTGGCAAACCAAGGTAAGTCATTGATGCTGCTGCAGTATTACTACCTAATGCAAACATGACAGGCGCCAACTCTTTTTTACAACAATTAAAGACGACCACCTCGCTTTTGATGGAGTTGAATTCTAGGCCTATGTTAGCATATTCATTTGACAAAACTCTGAAATTACTCTCTATGCCACTGACGTATCTACTCAGATTTAAAATGTCGTCAGCTTAATTAATAAGAGACAAATCAATTCTATGAAAAATAAAAAACGTTTTCATCGTCTTCTGAGCCTCAATGACACTGTCATTATAAAGAGGCGCTGATGATAAAGCCCTATGATGAATGCCTTTTCGTACTGGTAGGAGGAATTTGGATACAGTCGGGCTCTGGTTTTTTAGTACGCTTACTCTAACCTTCAACTTAATATACATGTTCCTATAAGTTGTAATTATAGATCTGTCAAGAACTCTTTTAAACGCAGAGACGAGCATTTGAGCATGGAGATCCGAATAAAAAGCCCCACGGACGTCGTGGCCTGCAAGTACCACGGTTTTTCCTTTAACATCTGCATCCAACAAAACATTAGACAATAGGCTATGCGAGTGCTCGCGGCTAATATTTCTCTTGAAACTGAACTTTGAATTTGGCGTTCTAAAAACAAACTTTTTCTCCTTAATAACTAACAACTTCATCAATTTACAAAAAACGGGAGCAATGATAATCGCGCGATAGTAGAAATAGTCAATTGGGTCTTTATCTTTCTCGATGACAGGGGTGATTTCACCGGTACAAAAAAATATCTGACACTAGACCGCAACACAAAATCATTTGGAACATAAGTACTAGATGTACTGTTAACAGTACATTACAGAGAATTAGGTGAATGCCATATCTAATGTCAACTCCTTTAGAGCACTTCTTTTTTATTTTACGAATATCCGAACAAACATCCGAGAACCTCACTATGTGATCGGGATCTGTTTCGATCGATTCTAAAAAGAGATCAAGATTCCTTTCATACTTTTAATCCAATTCAGGATCAGGTGAAGCAAACCCGCTTATGAAACAACTAGTCTATTCAATTTCACTCGTGACGGATTCGCTCCTGGGTGCTTTTGCAGATCGACCCTTCTTGATGAATTTCCAAATTTTATTTAGATCGACTCGTGGCGACTCACTGTTTTCATCAATCACACGCGAGCGAGGCCAGGCGAGACATTTGGAGAACTGCCGCTTCGCATACAATCGAACACTGTTTACAACGCCTTGTTTAGAACGGCCCGAATCAATCCACACACTACACCACATTTTAGCTTGTTGACACGCATTAACCAAAGCTGGGTTTTCCGACCATCCTGGAATTTCTGACCCAACTCTCACTTTACGAATAGGATCCGCGGTTTTTTCTGCAACGCGCAAGGCGTGAGTTATTTCACTACAGTAGATATTTAGAAGTATTTGTTTCTCATCACATCCAATCGGCGAGTTTTGGAGTAGTACCTGGAAAGGGACTTTAATCTTTTCCAGGATTCCGTCACACACAGACCTGAACATGGCTAAATTAGCTTTTTGCTATTCAGTCTTCTGGAACCACTTTTTCTCCTTTGGAGCATCATTTGGGGCATTGTTCAGGAGGTCACTAATAATGAAGGTATTAGCCACTGGAAGGTGATCAGAAACACAGAAGCCGATATCAACCTCACAGTCACCGTGAGTCCTCAAGTCGGGAGAGCAGATCAGAAAGTCGAGCGAGGACGTGGAACCGGAATTATGCACATACGTGAAGTCTACTCTGTTTCTCAGTACCCGCAGACTTGGGCAGGCATCGAGCAGGATTTGACCTTTCGGATCATTAACATCAGAGAGGTTAGAGTTCTTATCTCCGGTAATAATAAATGAAAGTTTTCTGCTATGCGTAATGTAGCAGCAGCGGCGACTTTTCCGCAAGCGATATTAAACTTTTTGTCAGGTTGGATATTTCTTTAGTTTGTTGGCTTAGAGACTGAGAGCACAACAGTATTTTCAATTTTTACTGCAATATAAAAGTCCGCTTCTTTCAACGTCGAGGCACGGACAATGATAGCAACACTACCAGAGGGACGACCTCTTCCCGACCTCCTAGAAGGAATGCCAAACACATTTACATTTTCGTTTAGTTGTAAGAGCTGGAGTCCCTCAGCCGACAGGAAATGTTCCTGCACGCACACAATGTCAAATTTGTTAGCAAGATTTTCTAAAAGTGGTTATTTAGATAATACTCCGCTATTTATATTCCACGTCACTCTTTTCAAGGTGTCGGAGCTAGTGATCGCTAAGATAGGGCCTATTTGTCATTTGGACAACTGAAACGGTAGCAGGGGTGCTTATCGGAGCCACAGAGGGCGCACTTCATCTGGTTCTGGCACGGGGTGTCTTTAGAATAAGTGTGGCCTCCTCCACAGTTTGAGCATCTTGCTTTATTAGAGCAGTCCTTTCCAATATGCCCATAGGCCTGACACTTATAGCAACGCCTCGGGAGAAAATGAAAGTCCTCGACTGGAATTCGTTTGTAGCCTATAATAAGCGGAGATTTCATCGCGGAGGCTAGATGCTGCTTGGTCACAAATTTCAGTCTGAACGATCTCGTTTTACCGATCTGAGAGGCCTCAGCACAATTATTCACAAGACCACAAAGATCCTCCTCACTAACGCTGGTGGATTATGCCAAAGAACGCAGGACTGGACACTTTTGCTTTAATACTTGAGTCGGACTTAGCAATAGCCTCTGCAATTGATTTCGCAGCCTCTTGATCGTTCAGAACAACTTTCCAGTCGGTTTTGCGAGTTTTCAGTTCCACAATAATTCCACAGTTGCTTCCACATACTTTATCGAGACAATCCTTTCGTGAAACGGGATCGTCCAGTCCTTTCGGGGGATTCTTTATTACGACTGCATAAGTCGACACTGTCGCAGTTTGCAGTGGAACAGAGGAGGCTGCCGGTTGGGACTGACTCACGGATCTCACAAAACTGTCAAACTTAGCACTAAGCTCATTCACTTTCCTGGTCAGTGTCGCTGAGATTTCTCCGGGAATCATAGGAACCTCGTCAGGCTCATAGATAACAAAACATGGCAAATTGACTTTGTTGTCATCGCAGTATTTAAGTGCTTTTATGGTATCGAATATGTGGTCAGTAGGTTTATCACGATTAGTTGGCCTAGTTGACTGGCCTACCTCAGACCACAGTAATTTCTTTGCATTCCGTACATCCAACACGATAGATAACCAACCCGTATATCCAATATTCATCCAACTCGAAGAACTCTGCAGCTTTGCTCATTATATCCGCACTCTGATTTTCCGCTTTATACGCCCTTACTACGAAATTGAACACGGCATTCCGTATCAGTCTCTCTTTCACACCAGTATCATCTGGTAGCATATTTTTTACAGAACATAATCACACAGAGACCAATATCAGTCCGTGGGTGGAGCCAAAAATTTTAATAGCATAAATTCACTTACGAGAGAAGTAAGGGAAGCGTTGGAGGCTGTTTACCTTGTCCCCGCAATTTAAGGGGCAAGGCCTGTGGGTACCACGGCTCTTGCAGATAACTCTCTCACCCCTCTTCTGCTTACTTCTCTCCTATCACTTTTATCGCAGCGTAATGGCGTTTTCCGAAAACTAGTTTTGAATTTTGGCTTATTTCGTATCGTATGTCCAATCTATATTTGTACTGCTTAGCTTGATAGCTTTTCTCCAGTTTTATCACTTTTGACCTTGATCTTGATCTACATCATATAGGTCACTGCTATGAAAATATCAATAAGAAAATCCGCAGTCCCAAAGTTATTCTCACCCACGTTGAATTAATTATTCAAATTTTGTTACCTTAATTAATGATTTTAAAAATTTTGTCTGAAGGTTAAGAATAGACAAATCTTTTACCAATTATTAGCAATCGGTTAAATCCAAAAAGAGGTCTTAACACCATGAACTCTGAATCTAGTCCTCCGACCAATTTTGACTCTTAGAATGGGCACTAGAACTTCCAATTTTCTATTGAAGCCTTATGGGTTTTACGATTTACGATCGAATGAGCCCCCTCCGAAGTTTATACAACCATCCCTCCCATAAAAACATTATATGCCCCCTGGGGCATAATTTACAGCACTTGCCTCCGGGTTCTGTGGGACTTTGTTATCCCTGGAGTTTTTGTTATATGATCTTTGGTCTATTTTGAACAAAATGGCTATATAAAAAATCGATCAGACGCATTTGGGGAAAGAGTTTTTTTTTTTGGGGGGGGGGGGGGTGTAGTTGCTATCGTATCACTTTTAACCCTTAAAAAGGGAATTGGAACTATCAATTTCTAATCATTAGTCCCCTCCCAAGTTTATACGACCACCTCTTCCATAAAAGCCTTATATGCCCCTGGGGCTTAAGTTACAACCCTTCTCCGAGCTCGGGAGGGAGGATTTTGACCCTGCGTCCCCCTTTGATTCTTAAAAAGTGAACTAGAACTTTCAATTTCCAGTCCAATGAGCCCCCTCTTAAGTCAATGCGAGTATCCCTCCCATTTGAATCATATATGCCTCCAGGACATAACTTACAACGCCTGTCCCCGAGCCTTGGGAAGCTGTGTCGTTCTGGAGTTATTGTTGTCTGATCTTTGAGCTATTTTTAACCAAATGGTTGTCTCAAAATTTTTATCGGATGTATTTTGGGAAAAATGGGGGGGGGGGGTTAATTGCCCTCCGATCACCTTTGACTCTTAGAAAGGGGACTAGAGCTTCCTATTTCCAATCGAATGAACCCTCTCCGAAGTTTATACGACCACACCCCGTCCATAAAACTTATATGCCGCCGGGGCATAACTTAAAACACTTGCCCCAGGGCTCTAGGGGGGGGGGGGTTGTCGCGGGAATTTTTTTTATCTGACTTTTAAACTATTTTTAACAAAATGGCTATCTCAAAACTTTTATCGGATGGGTTTAGGGAAAAAAGGGTGTTTGGGGGAGTAAGTTGCCCTCTGATCTCTTTTAATTCTTAAAAGGTGACCTAGAATGCTCAGTTTCCAATCAAATGAGCCCCTTCTGAAGTTTATACGAGAACCCCTTCCATAAGAACCATAATTGCCCAAAGGGCACAACTTGCGACGCCTGTCACCGGGTCCTGGGGGGTTTTGTCGACCACTGAGTTTTTGTTATCTTATTTTTGAACTATTTTTAACAAAACGGCTATCTCAAAGTTTTTATCGGATGCATTTGGGAATAAAATGCGTGGGGACGGGGCTAGTTGCCCTCCGATCAGTTTTGACTCTTAAAAAAGGCACTAGAACTTCCAATTGAATGAGCCCCCTCCAAAGTTTATGCGACCACCCATTCCATATGAAGGGCCTCTGAAAAAAAAAATTTAATAATAATACATTGAAGCCTTATGGCCTTTACTATAGGTAACGCTATGGCGTTGCCTCTGACAAGTAAAGTTTCTTTTAAAGAATTTGTAAAACATATGTGATTTTTTATAGAATCCTATCCCTTTTCATGTTTGATTACTTTTTCTTCTTATTTTTTATTTTATCCAAATGTTAGTGGCTATAGTGAAAGTGAAATGAGCTGAGAAAGGTGTTGTCAGGCAGAAATTGTGAAGACTGAAGGCTAGTGCTATTCTAGGAAATTAATCGTGATTCCAGCATAGAGCGTCATTTTAATGAATCACTGTTATAGGGCTGATTTTATAGAATTAGCAAATCCATGTTTCTAGTCCGTTCAGAATGTTCATGTAAAATCATAACTCATAGGCAGCTAACTATAGGCAGGGTGTTGCTAACCAATTTTTTTTGTGTGGGGGGGGGAGTGATTGATTTTACTAACTGGCTGATCATTTATACCAATTGTTTTCACCACTAATTAACATAATGCCCATTTCTACTACGAAACTTGGGATCGCAATTCAGCCTAAAGAATCATATAATCTGAGGAAGAATAGCTGCTTATTTATTTATTTTCCACAAGAAGCGTATTAACAACGACCTGGCGACCTAGTGAAGGTTGGAGCAATATATTTGGAGAAAAGTGATAACGGGATTTATATAAACAAAAATCTCAGAAGTGAAAAATTGACAAAATTAAATTAAAACATACAGATTAATCAAAAAAAAAAGAAAAAAGGAAGAAAATACAACTATATACCTTCAGTTAAAATTTCATACGTATTGGTTTAGAAGACATCCAGACATTCAGTATTTCCGTCGAGTTTCAGCTCTTCCGTAACGTCAGTCTCGCAGCACATCATGACAAGGTGATCCAAACGGTCGTCGTCCATCGTTGTGCATAAACGCTTCATGATCAGTTTCAGTTTGCTAAAACTTCTTTCTGCTGTGGCCGCAGTTGGTGTCGCTGTCACAACCCACTGGTAAACTGACCAGAGAGTCGGGAATACCCATTTGACAGCGTTAATTTCACGGAAGAGTCCCTCAAACATGATACAATTTATGACTTTGTTGCTTTCAACCTCAGCCCTGGCGAAAAAGTGTTTGAAAGTGTTTAGCTCTAACAATAGTTCCGCGGGATCTATGTCTTCCTGGAAACATCTTCACGAGTTCGGAAAGGCTTTCATAGCTGTCATCTGTTTTTCCCTGTAAACTTTGGTATGCTGGCCCCAGAAAAGATAAGTTGTCGTAGATTGCATGATCCAACCCGGTCATTAGGACTTTTAGGACACCGCAGAGCTCCTTAGCATAGAACGATTTCCAGTCATCCAGTGGGTTGGCTCCAGAATTAGCAATTGCCTCTGAATAACAAGCAGGCCAACGTCAAGACAGTGTTTAAGTTGGAACTCGTCTTTGGCTATTGAACCAAGTTTTTCCGCTACTGCTTTTGCAGCCTCAATTTACCTCCTTATCTGATCCGGGTCTTCGAGGAGAGAATCTAAGATATCGCGTCATCCTGAGTTTTTCGTCAGCAGTCATCAGATTGAGATGTTCAGCCTGCATCTTTTCCGCAAGAATCTTTGTCCTGAACAGGACCTGGCGCATGAACATAAGGGTCAGAATAAAGTCAAAGCAGGTTATGTGGCGGTGCAGAGCTTTGGCTTTTTCTTTTATTTTTTTTGTCCTAATTTGTTCATTTAGCTCTTCGAGAACTTCCACAGTGGTGTCTAAGCTGGTCTACAATGCTGTCAAACTCTCTGGTCTGGAATCCCATCTTTTCATTGCCAAATTCTTTTGCTTCTGTACTGATTCAGCCCTCTCCAGTGCTCGTTAGTAAGCAATAACCCTTTTCATTTCAACCGTAAGAAAGACGTACAGCTCTTGTAAGATCTCAATCATTTGTGAGACTATGGGACTGTTGCTGCACGCGCGTTCCACGATGAGGTTTTCTATGAGCCATGCATCGAATTTAGTGTACTTGTCTTCCAAGTTTGGTTGATATGTGTACCCGGACACTCTGTTGGACACCAGACATATTTCTTTCGTAATCACAGCTCTGAAACATAAGTGTCTCTTTGCTTACACATTCCTTTTCTAAGATTTCTAGAATCTTGTCTGTAATTTCTTTATATATTTTTGATTCAACTGGTACCATGGCTAAAAGTCTCTCTGGATGGTGCCATCGTAGTCAACGTACCTGCCGCAAATCACAAGCCTTTCTTCGTGCACACAGTCTTGATTGGTATCTGCGATAATTGAATACCCACCGCGATTGTTCACATCAGTTACAACTGTGTGCTTTATTTCGTTACCTAGTATCTCAATGAATTGGTTTTGCGAAACACCACTAATGTAGTTCACCGTATTCCTTTTCATTGTTCTTTCACGCACCGTATTTTTTTTTCATCGTTCTTTCACGCAGCCAGTGTCTGAAATGCGGATCGCAGCGAGCAACGATTTAACGGTTAACGGCAACGGTTAACAATTTAATGAAAATTCCCATCGCTGTCATCAGCCGCGCCACGAAGTGCTATCTGTTGTTTTCCTAGTGTTTTTACTATATTCATAAGAACCTTGACCCCTCGTCGGATTTCAATTAACTCCTTTTTTGCTGTCTTTTCAAGGCCATAGTCTTTTCATCCAACATGCCTTCAATGCCGTTCTCGAGTTTGCTATAAACTACCATATCAATTGCTGCTGCCTGATGAGCCGCATTCTGGTTCAGAAAAGCGGCAAGATATGGCTGATTAGGACCTATGTTAAGCAAATAACGTTTTTGATGCTCCTTAAGCGGGGATGGTCGCTGACCGGGACCGTGATCGACACAACAGTCAAGAGGCAGGTTTCAAAAATTATATTCTTTTGTGTTTCATCTTTGAGTATAGCTGCTGACAAAAGTTCAAGTTCTTTTAGGTTTTCACCTAGACTTTCACATATACTGGTCTTATCAATTGCCTGAGTCTTTTTTTGATTTTTCTTAGTTTTGCAACTTAAACTAGTTTTGGGCGAAGCCCCATGTGATGCTTGGAAGATTGCCCGGGTATTTCCAGCTTTAAAACCTTCTTAACCATCTAGTGACCCCAAGTCTTACCGCCCTATATCTGTTTTACCTGTCTTCAGTAAAGTCTTTGAAAGGCTTATCCTATCAAGAGTTAAATATTTGGCTGAGTTTAATAATCTCTTTCCAAGTGAGCAAATAGACTTCAGAAAAGGACATGGCTCTGTGGGTAGTATCACCCGCCTTGAAATTGATGTTTGTAACTGTCTTAAAACCAGACAAGTCACAATGGCAGTCCTATTTAATTGGTCAAATGCCTATGGAAATATAGTCCATGATAAACCGACTGATCCTTTAATTAACCTTGATTTTCCGTACTCTTTCATAAGTTTTATGAAGTCCTTTTTAAGTGATAAATGTTTTTATGTCCAATTTAGTAAGCCTAGAATAGAGACTAGCTCCATTACTAGAGGTATTTCTCAAGGAGCAATATTGAGTCCCCTTCTGTTCAATTTGTATGTTTCAGAATTTCAATTATCTCATTCATTGTTTGGTCTTTATGCAGATGATTTGATTATTTGGGAGTCTGGAAAGGATATTCTAGTTCTTCAAAGCCTTATTCAACAGGATATAAGATTACTTCAGAGATTTTCTTCAGCTTTTGGTTTCCCAATTTCAAGTCATAAAACCAAAACCATCATATTTAATAATTGCTCGAGAGACCCCCCCCCCCTTCAATTAACTTCAAATTTTCTCTAGTGAGATCCCATATTGTAACTCAGTGAAGCTACTTGGCCTATGGATAAATTCTAAAATGCTATGACATAAATGTATTTATTAGTTCTTTGAAACCCCCGATCATTCAGAGACATTGCGTTCTAAAGAGAATTGCTGGAAGTAAATGGAGATGCCACCCTAAAGTTATTTTTATAAATTATATATCCGATCTAATCTTGAATATGGTATCCAATTCTTCTCAATTCGTCCGCCATCTACATTTAAAGCCCTAAAATCTTTACAAACTTTTGCTATTCGAATTGCTCTGGGTTTGCACAAGCATACTCCTCTGTCTAAATTAAAACAATTGTCTGGTTTGGTCTGCCTAAGTGAAAGAGCATCCAGTCAAAGGAAGAAATACTTCTCGCGAATTCAAGCTTCTGGAATCAAGCTTATTGTGCATGAACATGCCTTTGCTTTGAAGTCGGCTTGCACTAATGTCCATTCATCTTGGAATCAGTTTCAAATGGAGGTCTCAAATTGGAGTCAATATTTTCTTTACGCGTATCCCTATATTGACACTCCGCCTTGGGAAATCAGTCTGCCTATTTGTCAAGCAGAACATATTTCGATTAATAAAAACCTAATTCCCAATTATAAGATCCAGACTGTTTTGGCTGAACGGATTTCGAAGTTGTACTCTAATCACAGGAAAATTTATTCAGATCGATCTGTCTAAGGTGAGAGAGCTGAAGCAGGAGTATGTATCCCATCACTGGACCTTAACCTGTATTCACCTCTTCCATTTTGTCTGCTGAATTATGTGCCATTCGCCTGGCCCTATATGTTCTTATAAATTATAGCATTTTAGATGAGAATATTCTTTGCCTTTCTGACTCCAAATCGGCAATAGTGTTCCTTGGAAAACTTAATAGAATTGCCAATGATTAGGATTTATTCAAAATTAGAAGACAGCTTCTAAAGCTTCAGATCAAAGGCAACCAGATTTATTTCCAACATGCTCCAAGTCATAAAGGCATCAAATATAATAACACTGCTGATATACTACCAGCCAAGGCTTCTCTGTTAAACAGTCCCTCTAATCTCAATTCACGAGACATTTCTAGGCAAAGATCTAATGTTAATCTCAGTAAATTAATTTTATCTCCCTTGATACTATATTATATACAGTGCTATATTACCGTCTGAAATCAGGTGCCCTTCTTCTTAATAGTTTGTTTTTTAATTGGAAGTTACATCACTCCCCTCTGCTGTGTCTGTTTCTCAACCAATGAAACTGTCCAGCATGTCTTATTTGATTGTCAGTCAAGCGCCTCTGCTACACGGCTAATATATCATACGCAAATTAAAAGAAAGATATTTAATGCATCTATTTATATCTTAAAGAAGAGACAAATTAATTAGTAGTCACTAAAGCACAATGAAGGCAATAGAAAAGGGGTTGATCATCAATTGATTTGGAATGTGCAGGAGTGAGTGGGAAGAACCGTATAGGCAACTGGCTGGCCTCCAGGCCTTAAACTGCTGGGGATAAGTAGCTCAAGTACCCGCATTTCCCACAATCCATCAATAAACTTAAGAATGTTTGGGACTACTGGCTATTAACTGACAGGAAGACTTCTATTTCCAGGGGCTTGGTTATAGACAAGAATGAAGGATTTCTGATTATCTGAAAATTCTTTTTGGGGAGTCAAAGAGTGAAAGGTTGGTAGTTCATATACCCTGTATACAAATTTTGGAGCTGGAGCTGGAACTAGTTGCTAATTAAAAAGAATTGCTAAAACTGCCATAAGAATTACTTTGGTACAAAACTACAAAGAATTACTTTGGTACAAGTAACCGGTCTTTAGTTTGTAAATAAGTTGTCTTGAAAACTCCTCTTGGCAAGGCTGTACTCAGAGGAGGGGGGCGTGGGGGGGTTAAACCTCCCCCCAAAATGTTTGTCTGACTCTTAAAAACGTAACAAAAATGTATATAAAAAAATTTTGTTTTATTTTTCTTTAGGTTTTTTTGTTTACCCCCCCCCCCTCCCGAATTTTTCTTTTTTTGTAAAACCCTCTCCGTAAAATCCTGGGTACGGCCTTGCCTCTTGGAAGTCTGCATGACAAGACTTTTCTAGCGTTTTGGAAAGAAGTAAAAAGTGGGGTTTTTCCTAGTAGTTTTAGAATCGAAAATGGCGTTTCTAGGTTTTACTTTTACCATCATTTTAGCGATTTTTAAAATAGGAAGTGGAAATACTGTTCTAACTATCAAGAGAAGAAACCATTCAATAAACATTGTGAAGAAAGAATTATCTGGTTAAGGTGAATTAAAGATACAGTATCAAAACTAAGAAATAGCCTATACCATTAGATCCTTCATTCTATATTCTTTTCAAATTTAGCACAGGCTAGGTCTACCAATGACTGGTGGCACAATTATACTCCCACCCCCACAGGGGTAGGCAGTCCTAGGTTATGTACAACTCCCCACCTAGCCTAGTAGGATTAAATGTAGCCCTAGACCATGTACAAAATAGTTGCTATACACCCAAAATGGTAATATAGGCTATATAAGATTTAATAATTCTTCTTCCATAACAATTATGGTAAATATTTACCAATCATATTATTGACTTACAAACAAAGTGAATATACCATTCACTGCCTTTTTTATGCACTTTCCAAACGTAAAAAATATTTTTGTCAAAAATGTATTTTACCCCCACCCCTATTTACCAATTCAGGGTAGCCTATATATTTGCACATTAGGGGGGCAGGGGTAAAGTTTAAACTTACTTCCCATTTACATCAGAAATAAAATTAAAAACATTACCTACTTTTTATATGTTCTTTCTGGCAAAGCTCTAGGTAAATATAGAGTAGTCTATAATTCTCACCTACCAATAAAGTGAACATAGGGTAAGACACCCAATAGTTGGCCACCTGACTATTCTTGGACAGAATGTAACTAACAGGGAACCTACCTCTAGGCTAATGTGCTTAGAAAGTTTTTATGCACAGCTGGTTTCCCTGGTCACTAAGCAGTCCATACAGATATCTAATACAAATTTAATACAAACAAACAATTTAATACAAACAAACAAGGCAGGTTCCCTGTTAGTTACATTCTGTCCGAGAATAGGCAGGTGGCCAACTACTGGGTGTCTTACCCTACCTCTTGGTAAAATTCTGCTTTTGGCTATCTTTGAAAGGGGTTAGGTTATTAGGCTATTATTATTTATTGGAAAACCCATCATACAAAAAAAGGAAAAGACAAAACAATAAACCAAAAAAAGAAGAAGAAATACACTCCTACTAAACTTAGCAGTTATACATGGTGGTTTTTAGTGACAAATCCTGGATCTAAATCTAAATGAACAAAGTTGTGAAGGTGAAAACTTTTTTGCATACTTCATTTAAGCAAAAGATCTATTTTGTAAGGTTTCACTATGAAACTTCAGGGATGGGTCTACAGGCTAAAGTATGTTCTGGGAAGGTATTTTAAAGTACCTACCTCCACTCTATCCATCTAGAGGGTCTTGACCTTTGAAGACCTTGAAAAATCTGTGTGTTATAAAAGTGAAACCTTGCAAAATAGGCCTAGATTCTCTGCTACACAGATCCAACAGATCTTCTGCTTAAATGAAGTATACAAAAAAAAAAAAATTGTT
The DNA here is from genome assembly GCF_049724085.1 of Artemia sp. Qi Xiang Cuo. NCBI lineage: Eukaryota > Metazoa > Arthropoda > Branchiopoda > Anostraca > Artemiidae > Artemia > Artemia sp. Qi Xiang Cuo. The sequence goes on from NC_142801.1 coordinate 40,326,134, forward strand.
TTCACCTTCACAACTTTGCCCATTTAGATTTAGATCTTTCCTACTTATGATTTTTAGATACATTCACTTATGATTTATATATAACACATAAAAGAAGTCAAGTTTGGTTAATGCTAATGACATAAAATAAAATAGGATGAAAATATTGTAGTTTAGAAACAAATTTGGGCTATATATTTGCACATTAGGGGGAAGTGGGGGGAGGGTAAAGCATAGTGTATATTAAATATGTAACCTAATCTAGGTACCTTCCCCCTAGACCCAAAAAAAGGTCAATATATAACAAATCATTTTATTGTGTTTCAAATAAAGTGAATACGCCATTTTATGGCTTTTTTTATTCTGATTACGAATATAATAATCATTTATATTGTAAATATGCTTCAGCCCCCCCCCCTATAAAGGCTTTAACCAACCCAACCTCCCCTAACCCGGAATTGGCCGATATAGGGGGGGGGGGGCTGAAATTCAATTACGTTATAAATTCGTATTATTTTCGTAATCAGCATAAAAAGGCATCGAATGGTGTATTCACTTTAGTCCTAACTCAATAATATGATTTGGTATATATTGACCCAAAAAAAAACAACAGTTTGAATATTGTAAATGTGATAAAAAATATGCTTTGCAATCCATTCTCTCTTGCAAATACATGTTTGATGGGTTTCCATTTGTATTTCCTTCTACAGTTTATAGTGCTGTGTTAATATATAAAGCTTAAGTACCCATACTTTAGCCTGTAGGCCCATCCCTGAAAGTTTCATATTCCTAACTTAACCCCTTTCCAAGATAGCCAAAAGTAGCTAAGGTAGAATTTTACCTAACACCATATTTCTACCTGGGACCTAGTCTATTTGCTCCTGTAACCAGGGGCATCCCAACTTTTTTGGCATTCAGTAAAATTTTCACCAAAGGCAAAAATTGGCCAAAATTTAGCAAAATTCTTGATTTCTACAGAAATTTTGGCATAAATCAGGTAGTGATCTGGTAAAATTTATGAAGATTGCCCCCCACTAAAATGAGCCTTTGGATGCCCCTGCCTGTAACTGTAAGTAAAATTCACCTGAGTCACTACTATCTCTGTCAGTCAGTTCTACAGGGACATTACCTTAATTACCTTAAATTGCAGCTTGGATTAAATTTAAGGATTTTCCATCCTTGTAATGCTCCGTGATGACATCTCATGTTTTTTTGTTGTTTTTTTTTTGGCGTGATTTGCTTGCTACATTTGGGTTGTAGACTCAGCAGCTTCCCAGTTGTAGAGGAACTCCTGCTGTTGCCAATCTTTGTCAAGTCTTTGCTTAAAGGCAATCGTTGAGTCTGCAGACACCGTATCTTCAGAGAGCTGATTCCACAAGTTGGTTATTCGTTGGCTGAAGAAATGGCTTCTCTCTCGGATAGAAGAGTGCTTCTTGAAAATTTTCATTGAATGTCCTCTTGTCACAAAGCATTCTGGGGGAGCAAGGAGACCAGGAAGAGTATTTTTTGAAATGACTTTGTGGGTTAGAATCATGTCGCCTTGCTTCCTCCGGTATGTGAGAGTAGGGAGCTTCAGATGACAGAAATGCTCTTTGTATGGCACTTGTTTGAGGCCATCAACCATCTTAGTTGCTCTTCTCTGAACTTATTCTAGTATTTCCCTGTCCTTCTTAAAATAGGGGGACGCCAGGGACATTCCAATCTCAAGGTATGGACAAACCAGTGCCTTGTAGAGCTTCATAAATACTTTAGGACACCGGCTAGAGATAGTTCTTTTAATAAGTCCAAGGGATTGGAAGGCAGAAGAAGATACAGATTTTGCATGGGTACTGAAACTCAGCCGATGATCAACAATGACTGCAAGATCTCTTTCTTCAGTAACTGCAGAGGGGGGGTTACCTTGGAGATGATACTGCTGATGTGGATTATGTTTGCCAAAGTGAATGACATGACATTTTTCAGCATTAAAGCAGAGGAGCCATTTATCAGCCCAGCTTCCAATAATATCAAGGTCCGTTTGTATAGATTGGAGATCAGATGGTATAGCAGCTTTGCCAACAAGTTTTGAGTCATCAGCATAAAGTTTGAGGAGGTTCGAGAGAAGGTTTGGTGCATTATTAATATAAAAATTTAAGAGACTTGGTCCAAGGATTGTTCCCCTGGGGGACGCCACTTAACACAGTTATGGATGACAATAAATGAGGAACACCTTGAGAATCATAGACCCTGACGGCTTGTGTTCTTTCTGATAGGAAACTCTGTATCCACTGCACAGTAACACCATCAACAGCTGCTGCCTTCAGTTTGGTGATCAGGAATTCATGACATACCCTGTCAAAAGCTTTTGAGAGGTCCAGGAGCACCATATCAACAGGAAATCCTCAATCCAGCAGTGATGTTACATACTCGTCTGTCTGTATTAGGTTAGTGTCGACGGATCTACCAGATCTGAAGCCATGTTGAGAAGGAGTTAGTATGTTGTTAGTTTCAAAGTGCTGAATGAGAGCTCTATTTACAAATCTCTTGAGCACCTTTACAACCACAGAAGGGATGCTGATGGGATGGTAATTTTCAGCACAATCCTTGGGGCCTTTTTTGTGGGTTGGCATGACATATAACGTTTTCCAATCTGTAGGTAGCTCTCCGTTTTTCAGGGACAGCTGGAAGAGTCTGCACAGAGGAGAAGCAAGGACATTTCTACACTCTTGAAGAAGCCTTGGGTGTAACCCATCAGGTCCTTTGAACTTGTTAACATCGGGTTTATCGAAGCTAGATAAGACCATTTCTTCAGTAACTAACAGGCTAGGCATTCGGGTAGATACAGAATGTGATGGTGCTGCAGGGATGGTTGGACAAGACTGGGTGGTGAAAGTGGAGGCAAACTGGACATTTAGTAAATTAGCTTTATCTATCGGCGACAAGTGTGATACCCCACTATGTTTGAGGTCAGGAACAGTGTGACGGTTAGGACTTTTAGCAGAAACATGCCTCCAGAAGGATTTAGGGTTTGCCTTGATATCAGTGGCAAGCTTCTCCTCATATTCAGACTTCAGTTTCCTAACTGAGTCTGAGACGAGATTCCAAGCCTTTGCATACCTTAGCCAATTTTCCTGTGTTTTTTTCTTTTTGTACCTTTTCCAAGCTCTGGCTTTCCTATTGATAGTCCTCTTTGTATCCTTTGTGAGAAATGGAAGTGTTTTTGGTTGTCTTTGATAAATAACACGGGAGTACTTCTTTTCTGTTGACTGGAGAGTTTCCTTGACATTCAACCATGACGTGTTGATATCAGAAGTAATGAGCTCTGACTAATTAATTGATACCAATTCCCGCTGTATTTCATGATAGTCAATAAAAGTTTGAGGGCGCAAGTTAGTTTGAAGACGACTATTCATAGACAGCACAGAGAGGATAACTCTTACATATAATACTATAACTGATACCCTGAACTTTTTAGTCATAAAATGAGCAACTAGTTTTCTATTGTTAATACCTTGCCAGCCTAAACAAGACTTAGCAGCTTCCTTGTTCATCATGAGCCTTACTTCCTGTCTGTGTGCCCCCATCCTTCCTGTCTGAGTAAATGAATTGTATGTCACCCAGTTTCATGCTTCCTACCCCTGGGATATGACTTCCCAAAACTCTTAATAAGTCTAGTTTGGATTGTCTGAATTTGTTAGTCAAAATGTTGATGCAATAGTTATTTTTTAATGCTGTAACATTCCAAATTCCAATTTGCATATTCTTTAAATCATTTAAATTATTTTGGCCTCAGGAAAATCAGTGGTCCCAGATACCAGTACAGGACAGAAACCAACATATCTTCTCAATTCCACACCAAAGCACTTAAGGCAGCTTAGAACCAGAGAGCAAGAAGTCCCTGGGACCTCCAGTATGAATGTAGGCTTTGTGCAATCCTGGGCCTTTCTTGGTCACAACATGGTTTTCAGCAATTGGGAATGCTCTTCTATCAACAAGAGTCAAAATCCTGCAGAGACAGTATCAAACCTATTACCTTTGACTCATTATATATTCATGTCTACAAATATTATTCTACTATAGGGAGGCAACCCATAGTAGATAAATTTGCTAGGAAGAGGTTTTTCAGCCTGCCAAACAGACCAAGCCCAGAAGAATTATCTATTAATCAGAATCCTATACAAGTGCTGTGTTGTTTACTAGGCTATAATTTCCTCAAGGGGTGCCACTACTCAAGTGGGGATAGAGTTGACCACAAGGTTCCCAGTCTTGGAGGTATCCCAAAAGGGTTGAGACAGCCCTTTGCTGAGGTCATTGTCCACATATGTGGATCTTACACCCTGATGCAGTTGTCCTCCTATAGAGGTTCCTCCCATGATGTTGTTCTGCATCACCATGCAATTTAACCATAGGCCATCAAAAAACCACACTAATATGGCCAGGGCCAAAGACTATTGATAACACATTCTGATACCATCAATTTTCTTGGCATTTCCAAATCTCAGTAATAGGTCAAAATTACAATTTGGGTTTTTTTTTTTTTTTTTTTTGCTGCTGCTGCTAATCTAATCTAACCCTCTACACATAATGTCCAAAAATAGGAGCCTGTTCTGTGTGTATAGGAAAGATACATTTCTAATTAGAATATCTAGCCAAGATTAGGCACTGGCTGAATACTGGGGGTATTGCCCTAAGAAAAGGCATCAAGTAATGTATTTGCTTTCATCCTAACTATATTATGTTGAAAACTGCAAATTTAGGTAAATATCTAGATTAACAGATAGCTAAGAAACAAACTTACCTGTACAAACAGAATTCCATCCTAAATCCAATTATGACATTTGTTTCTGTCACAAATTCAATTTTAAGCCCTTTACATACTCTCAAAGATGAGATGCCCTTTTCTCTTATATTAAACATGGTTTATATACCTGTGTTAGTGTCATTCTTGTTAAAATCTGTTTACCCATACAGTGACAAAATTGAGAATCAATAAATACATTGTAAATATATAATATGGACTATTATATGTTTTGGCTTGGTTAGAAAGGATAGGTTTTGTTAGAATTGAGTTTTCAACACAGACAAATATCATACTTGGATCCAGGAGAAAATTCTGATTGTAGATTTGACCTAACTTTATTTCTTAGCTATCTGAATAATCTGTTAATCTATATATTTACCGCATTTTCCAGGATAGCAAGAAGCCCTTCAAATAGAGCTTGGTGCATATGGAGCAGTACAAATAAAGTTAACACACAACTCAGTGCCTTTTTTATTAAATATAATAATTGCTTTTGTTGCAAATTCACTTTTAAGCCCTTTATGGACCCTTGAAAATTATAATTTTAAAGGGCAGTGATAATCTTTTAAATCCATGTTGTTGAAGTTATATAATCCACAAGTATTGATTTGTCACAATAAAGTTGGAAAAAAAATCAAAACAATCCCAGCATGTTTTGTTCTTATTCTGTTAGGCTGCTTAAAGACTGCCCTTTACTAAATAAGGGACATGATCATCTCTTCCTAGGTTGCTAGCTACTGCTGCAACCTAGATTGTCCTTATTCTGTTAGGCTGCTTAAAGACTGCCCTTTACTAAATTAAAAAAAAAAAATATCATGGTGGATGGAAAAATGGCATAATTGTAATATATATTTTTTTTTTCAATTTAATCATGACTAATCAATGCTTGTGGATTATATAACCCTAACAAAATGGATTTGTAATCAAATAGTAAGCTTAAAATCAACATTTTAACCTTTTTTCTACCCAAAAACTATAGAAAGAATTTATCATTTTCAAAGGTCCAAAAACAGCTTAAGATTGATATTTGCAACAAAAGCAATTATTCAGAACAAGCTTAATAATGGCATCAAGTGGCATTCTCACTTTATTTGTGGGTCAGAAATGTGGACTGCTCTATATTTCTGACCAACAAATAAAGTTAACATACCACTCAATGCCTTTTTTTTATGCATTTTTACCCAAACAGTATGAAAAATATAGGTGCTTTGTTTGCCACCAAGCCTAGGGGATGGCTTAGAAGGGTTTTCATCACTTCTGTCAGTTCATTGCTATATATGACAATAACATTGCTGTAGTTGAGGTAGGAAATGAGGTTAGCAGCTGGTTTTTTATTAAATCAGGAGTCAAGCAGAGTTGTGTTTTATCCCCCTGCATATGGATCATTTTGATGGACTTTGTCTTAAGGAGCACAGGAAAGGCAATGGGAGACCACAGAATCAAATGGGAGGAAAAGCTCTCTTGGACTTAGATTCTGCTGATAATTTAAGCATCCTAGATGAAAGTGTGAGTAAAATGAATGAACTTTTAGAGGTTTTGTGAGTTCAGTGTGCTAGAATAGGTTTAAAAATGAATGTTCAGAAGACTTAGTCACTAAGGCTAGGAATAAGTGAAGATGAAAAATTGACCAGTGATTGATCAGGTGGTGAGGCTCAGTTACTTTGGTAGTATTGTTAGTAAAGACGGTGGGAGCATTGAAGGTATTAAAAGTAGAATAGCCAGGGCTCAGGGTGTTTTTTCACAGTTAAAAAAACTTGGGAAGAATAGGAAGATAAGTCTGCAAACCAAGACTGGAATTTTGGAAGCTACAGTGATGACAGTGGTCAAATACGGCTCTGAAGCATGGGTGCTCCAAAAAGTGGATGAAGATTTGCTCAAAGTTTTCCAGAGAAATTACCCACAGATTGTTTTGGGTACACTGCTGACTGTCTGTGTGTGGTTCAATCCCGCTTTCTTGGGCTATAATGAGAGAAAGGCTCAGATGGCTATGGCACATTCTGTGAATGAAGGATGACAGATTGCTGAAGATTTTTCTTTTTGGCCAAACATCTAGGGCTAAACGGAAAGCAGGGCATCCACGGTTGGGATGGGAGAATGTCTTAAAGAAAGATTTAAAGGAAATGGGAACTTCCTGCGAGGGTGTAAAGAGGGAGGCTTTGAATAGATTGTGATTGAGGAGGAGCGTGCGTAGCTGTGTTAGCTGCAGGTGGCTTCATGCTGCAGTGAGTTGTTAGTAGTAGTAGTTAGATAGTTGTAATTGGCTTATGATTAGGGCTAGACCAATTGGGATCAGCATACTACATTCTTGGAAAACATCTGGTCTTTCAACATTTGAGTTTATACACAAATTTCCTGTCCACCCTAGTCTATTTAAATGCAATTATTCTGTTTCACAACACTTGTCTGATTAAATTTATCCAAGTTTGAGCTTGTCCATGATTGGGATATGTTTTTCTAAGTTAAAGATCATGTCTCAAAGATTAGACAGCATTTTCCAAGATTAGGCTCAAGCTTTAAGTGCATGGCCAAGAATAGGCTCTAGTGTTGTCAATCAGTATATTTGACATTGTGATTGCTGTATATGGTTAATATATTCAAGCTAATCATATACTTTTTAAGAAGATGTTGACACATCCAATTTTGAAACAATCTACTTTTTAGGTGTTATGATATTTAGTTGTTAAATAGTTGATTAGCTGACCAACTTTTGTGTATCCTACCCTATGCTCTTCCACAGTGTTATAATTGGTTTTTTGGGGAAATTCTATTTTGAGCTCTTAATGGGACCCAAAAAGGTAAAACAGACCATAGTAACCAAAACCTTAAAAACATGTCAGTCTTCATTCAGTCTTTGGACAGTTAACATCTTAAATAAAAAGTACATTTCACGGATTAACTGTTTACATGTGATAAATTACATCTCACGGATAACCTGTTTACCTGCGATAAACCTGGACAAGGAGCCTATTGATTTTTGCGTGGAATGAAAGAAATATGTTAAGCTAATATATGAGTACACAAGTAACAAATGACCTTGGAAAAACTTTACCTTTATTTGGAGATTGTGGTTATGCAATCGTTCCGTTAATATAGTTAATGAAGTGGGTTAGTAGTGGCCAGTGAAATGAACGAATAAATAATAACCAAATGTCACAGCAAATATGAAAATATAAAGAACTTTTGAACCGTGTGGCATATATTGAATGAAGATTGGCTTTTTTTGGAATTTTATTTTGCCGTAATCGTCCGTGAGATTGGGGATAAAGAGAAATGATCAGAAAGTTAAAACCGACGGTGGTAATGGGAATGGGGATAAATTAAAGGAAAGCCTAATGTCAACCCCAAAAACTCTAATAGGGAAGAAAAGGCCTTCGCCGGAAGATTCTATTCTGGATTCCAGTGGCAAATGCTTATGACAGGAATGTGAGAAAACAAATGCAGAAAATGTCGTAAGAATTTTGGAGCTGTTGGAAACTTTACAATCAGACGTAAAAGAAATTAAAGAGTCCCTTTATAGTGTGAAGACTGATGTGCAAAATATACAAAAAACTGTTCGTGAATTGGGAGAAAGATGCACGCGTGTGGAAGGTGATGCAAGAGAAACAAATAATTGGGTAGATAGTTTGAAGTCTAAAATGGAAAATCAGGATAAACTCGTGAATGATTTATTTACACAAGTTACATCATTAAAAAATCAGTCTCTTGTGTTGCAGCATACGGAAAGAAAAAATACCATTAAAAGAGTGCTGAATGAGGGATTAGAAATGGAAGTGAAGGATATTCCTCCATTTTCAGTGGTACATGAAGCGAGTGACTTTATCAAAATCTAAGTTACTGATTATAAGAACCAATACGGCATAATGAAAAATGCAAAGAAATTAAGAGGAAAGGACTTGCAGTTTGGAAAACCAGTTTTTATTAGTGATGATGTTAGTAGAGAGGTGCGCCAAATTAGAAAGGAATTGGTGGTGAAAAGAAAATATTTGATGGAGAGAGGTGTTGAGTGCTGGATACCACCCGTGGTACCGCCGGTTCTTTCTATTAAATATGCAGGTAACGTTGAAAAGGTTGAATGGTTCAAAGCGTTAAAAATGTAAATAGTGGTTTTGAGCTAGTTATTTATAGGGTTTGGAAATTTATTTTTTTTTAGAATATATGAAAAGTTATTAATTATGAAGGTTATTAAATTTTGGTTTGCTTATAAATGAAGTTGGGAGCCATATTAAGCCCACTGAATTTTATTTTGGGAGTTGACATGCGTATACATATCGACCGGTTTGTTTATTTGTTTTGTTTAAATTTTGTTTCTTATGTCCGCTTTGACGGAATATATTTTGTTATTTTTTTTTTGTATTTATCTAGGTCTAGATATATGTTTATTTGATAATGATTTTTTTCATCACCGCCACCCTCTACCATCGCATGCATTAACTTTTATTGATAATGATTAGAGATATCGTTGTACCTCCAGGGAACAGCAATGTCATGCAACTTGAAAGTCAAAGGGTTGATTTTTCCAGCCAGTTTAATGAAAGGATAAATAGAAATTTAGATATTAATGCTACTGATATTTTCACAAATGAACCATTAAGGTATATTTTTAAAGAAGGGGCACTACCCTTGTATGGTGATAGGGGCCATTTTGGCCTTAACATTTTTCATTTGGATTGTCAAGGATTGAGTTCTGTGCATAATTTTTTATCGGAATCAACAAATACTTGGGTGTTTCAGGTCATCGCTTTAACTGAAACGTGGTTAAATGATAATAAATTGCAATTACTACATATCCCTTGTTATAATTTATGTGTTAGAGATCGAGAGTATTACAGGCCTAGCAGCTTGTATTCAGGCTGATTATAAGGTTTCAATAAGAGAAAATCTTACAATATATAGAGAGAAAGTTTGCGAGTGTTTTGTTTTACATATAACTAGAGAGAATTTGAATTTTTGCATTGTTGTAGTATATAGACCTCCACAGAGCCTGCTCCAAGACTTTATGGACCTATTTGAAGAACAATTATTGAAACTTCCGATTAACTCTATGCCATGTTTTATTATGGTGGATTTTAACATTGACGTTATAGATCAGTCATCTGCTAGCACTGAATTTATTCATAGAAGTTTATCTAATGGGTTTCATCCTTGTATAAATATCCCTACAAGAATTACGGGAACATCAGCTAAGCTTCTGGATAACATCCTTTCTAATATACCCTTGAGTGTTCCCAGGGTTTTTATCAACGATGTATCTGACCACTATGGAGTTTCAGCTAGCTTTAGAACTGTCACGAGGGTGGTTAAAGGCAAACAACCAAGGATTCCAGTGATCAGTAAAAATGCGATGGTCAAACCTAAAAATGACGTAGAAGAGGGGAATTGGTATGATGTTTTAGGCGAAGTTCAGGATGCAAATTCTAAGTTTGCTTTATTTTATGAAAAGTTGTAGGGTTTGATACGTCAAGCAGTCATATTGAAACCGTTTAATAGAAAGCACTCAAGTAAAAAACCTTGGATTAGTCCTGTGATTTTGAAGCAAATAAATGTAAGAGATAAATTGTTTAGAGCTCAAATAATTAATCCGACACAAGAAAATAAGCAATTATATAGAATTTATCGAAATAGGTTGAATACAATTTTAAGAAATGAAAAAAAGAAATATTTTGAGAAAAAGTTTAAGGAGGTCGAAGGATGCCCTAAGAAAACCTGGGGACTAATAAAAGAAGTGATTGGATTAAAAATAAATAGTGTACCTGATGAATTAGTTAGTGTAATGGGAAAGGCTTTGAATTCTGAAAAGGACATATGCAATGAATTTTAGAGTTATTTTTCGAATATTGGTCTGAATTTAGCTATGTCAGTTGTACCTGATAGTGGTGATCCAACGTTCGAGTCCTTGCTGAGGGACCCGATTGATGTATCTCTTCACCTTAGACTTCTAACAGATGATGAAATTAAAAAAATTATTTATGGGTTGCGTAGTAATTCATCTGGTAGCAATCATATTACTGTAAAAACACTTAAATGTATTTTTCCTGTTATAGCTGAAGTTTTATGTGGGTTAATTAATGAGTGTTTTCGTCAAGGAAAATTCCCAGGCTGTTTTAAAGTTGCCTGTATAACCCCAATTCATAAGGGTGGTGTTCAAAATGATCCAGGAAACTATAGACCGATATCTGTTTTACCCATCATTTCCCGTGTTTTAGTATTGGAATGATGAGTTTTCTGGAGGATCATAAGTTACTGGTAGAGACACAATTTGGGTTCCGTAGAAAAAGGACAACGGAACAGGCGATGATTTATTTGACAACTTTTGTTAATGAGGTATTAGATAAAGGTTTTAAAATAGGTGCTATAATTTTAAATCTGACGAAAGCTTACAACTCTGTGGATCATGAACTTCTACTTAAGAAGTGTGAGGTGTATGGTTTGAGGGGTAAATCATTAAATACTTCTTCTTCTTCTTTTCTTCTTATTCACAGCAGGCGGGCTATTCAGTTGATACTATTTAGCCCTTTTCTTTTTGCTTCACTCTGTGGGCAACAGAGCTACTGGCTTGCTTGTCTCTTATTTATCAGATATTCTCAGATATCTTTCAGTAGATCTTTCGACTCAAGGAGATCAAATATAAGATGATAAATATCAATTTCTGTGCTCTGTGTGCAGGTATATTTGGCTAGGCTCTTCGCTGATAGTGAGATTCTATGGTGTTTGAAGCATTTTAACAGTTTACAATGCAACGTATGCTGTGCAGACGTCAGCATATTACATTCAAATAGGCAATGGTCAATTGTTTCATAATTCATATTACAATGCCTGCAAAGAGGGGACAGGGGAATTGAACCACTTGAAATAGAAAACTTATACGAGAATTCAAGAAAATTTAGTCCATTTGTTCCAGAAAGAATTCTATGATAAATTTTAGAAAGATACTTATTGGGAAAGGGGGAAAGGATAGGATTAATCTTATTAAAATTAATATGTGATAGCCTCCATTGGTAAATATCTCTAATTGGGATTGGCCTCCCACTTGGCTGGTCAATATGTATTGTATTTTTTGCTATTTCATCAACCTGATGATTACCACTTATGCCAGAGTGGCTAGGAATGTACTGAAAATAATTTTTTATGCCACTTGAAGAAAGATTATCTATAATACTGAGACAATGGTGAGTGTCAATGTCCAACTTATGCTGAGGAGCTGAGGCCAGCAACTCAAGGCCTGATAGAGAGTAGAAATATATGATAATATTATTTGAATTTGCAATCAAAGGTTCGTTTTCCTTAAGGTGTTTTAATGCCATGATTATGGCATTTAACTCAGCAGACATTATAGATAAATTATTATATAATCTCTCGCCCATTGCAATTTTCAGGTGAGGAAGGAAAGCACCACTTGCAACCTTCTCATTCATTTTTGACCCATCAACAAATATTTGGAAGTGATTTTTATAGGTAATTGTATTAAGCTCTGCAAATTTTTCTGGACAAAAGCAATAGGGGTTAAATCTTTATTCCACTTTGAGAGGTCAGTATTTATTACGGGACTTGACCAATTCCATGGAGGGGATTGGGGGAAAGTGGGTGCAACAGACTTTGCTGGTATGGGGAACTTCTTCTGAATATTGGCATACTCATCTGCAATGCCTCTATACATGGCTGGATTTCTTAACAAATTATATAGTGTGTGTGAGCTATTTGATTCAATTTTTGTAAGATGTTTTATCAGGAGAAAGCTACGTCTCTCCCTTATTGTTGTTAATCCACTCTCCATAAGCAGAAACTTGGTGCTTATGGGTTTCCTAAGACCAAATATGAGACGTATTATATCATTTTGTGTTGTTTCAATTTTTTGAATCTGGGTCTTTGCACATGCACCATATACAATGAGCCCATAGTCAATATGGGGTCTTATATGTGATTTATAAAACTGGAGTAAGGTTTTCTCCTTACATCCCTAGGGTGTGGAAAGAAGTCTTCTTAGTATATTTGTTTTTCTATAGCATTTTTTATTGTGTTTGAAATGTGGAGGTGGAAATTAAGTTTTTGGTCAAGCATGAGACCTAGGTAATTAATGTGATTATCTTCTGGAATAGTTGTTTTATTTAGAGTTAGTTTTCTATTAACATGGTTTCGCTTTCGGTGAAATTGGATTATTTTTGACTTGGTAGGTGCAATGGGTAAATCTGAATGTTGAGAGAATTTTTCAAATATGAAAAGTGACTTTTGCAGAGTTGACTTTGCTATCTCAAAGGTGTTGCCAGATGACCATAGCACCAGATCGTCAGCATATTGTAGATTTATGTGGGGTAGGTTCATGTCCCAGAGATATAGGGCAAACAGGAGGCAACTGAGGACTGCTTCCTAAGGTAGGCCTTTGGTTGTTGTCTTTTGGGGTGAAGAGGCTGAACCAATACAAACGATGAAACTTCGCACTTCTATGAATGATTTAATAAAAGATACTAGCTTAGGGGGTACTCCAAGGTTTGCAAGTTTGTTTAAAAAGGATTTGGTGGTTCACATTGTCATATGCCCCTTCAAAATCTAGGAAAGCTGCAACTAGGACATTATTTTTTGAGAAAGATTCATTGATTGCATTTGTTAGCAAAATGAAAGGATCTGTTGAGGAGTGGTATTTCCTGAATCCAGTTTGAGTGTGAGGGATCAAATTATTTTTTTCAACAAACCAGAGGAGTCTGTGATACATTATTTTCCCCATCACAGGAGTAATCATTATGGGCCTATAGGACTCAGGGTTATCTTTGGGTTTATTTTTCTTTAGGATTGGTAGGAGGGACGAACTTTTCAATACATTGGAGAACACAGAAGATGCTCAAGCGTGATTATAAAAATTGAGCAGTTCTTGTCTGTATGAAGGGGTAAGATTCTTTATCCATGTAGGGTGTATATTGTCATAGCTGCCGCTAGTTTTGGTCCTAATATGATTTATTGCATTAATCATTTCCTGGATTGAAAATGGGCTAGTTATATACTCGGATCCTGGGCGTGGTTGGTAACTTGGGTTCATAGGAAATGGGGAAATTTTGCTTTGATTATTTGACTTTAGCTTATTAACAAAAAGAGTTGCAAATAGCTTAGCTTTTTCATTATCATTGTCATAATAGGTATTATTATGTATAAGCTCATACAGGAGTGGGTTGGGGGAAGTCTTTTTCCCACAGATGTGGCGTATGACTTTATGTATAATTGGCTCATGTGTTTCTCTGGAGAGACTATTTGCAAAATTATTCCAGTATTTATATATAACATCTATTATAGTCCTTTTTAGATTAGATTCTGCTTGTAATTTTTTAAAATATGTAGTAGGTGATGGTTTTTTTTTATGAATTCTGTCCTAGCTGCCTTTTTTATTCTCCATTTATTTAGGCACTCATTTGTCCACCATGCTTCTGGAATTTGTTTAGGGAATGTTTTCTTAGGTGTTGTCCTGGGGATAGCATGATTAGCTGTATTTATTAGTAAAGATGTCAAGACTTCAGCATGTGTGTCAACTGTTTTGTTTGAAATGCATGAATTTTGGGTGAAACTTGTAATTTCATCATTTAGCTTATTTTGGAACATAGACCAATTTGCTTTAGTGTTGATATATTTGGAGGTATGTGATAGAGTTTCAGCAGGTTCATTTAGGGAGCAAACTATAGCAAAGCGGTCAGTACATAGACTGTCAATTTTATTTATATGAATTTTATTCAAAAATTTAAAGACACAATTTTTAGGTCAATTGTGGAGAATCTACCTCTTTTGGGTTTGAAATATGTATTCAGGTTTGGAGGGGTAGCAACAGCTAATTCATTATTATTTGAAGTCATAAGCTCAATGAATTTACCAGCTTTATTTGCTGGTTTATTCCCCCACAAAAAGCTGGGGCATTGAAGTCTCTACAAATAATGATATTTTTTTACATATTAGAATTAGATATATGATTAACGAAATCCATGGCATCTTAAATTTTACTATAGCGGTTATAAAAGCTTATTGTGGGGGTTTTTATATGATTCAGCCAAACATTGACTCCAATTGCATGAACATCATTTGCAAAATGTAGAAAAAAGAAGCCAAATATTTTTATATTATTTTGATCTAATAAATCTACCCCACCTCCTTTTCTCTCTGATGGTCCGTCCTTTCTCATGATAGTATATCCCAGGTACTTAATTTGTTGGTTTTTGGTTAAATGAATATCCTGGAAGCGAGCAATATTAATGGAATTATTATTCATCAAAGATATTACTTCATATAACTTATTTTCTGTCAGTCATCTTACAGTCCACTGGAGTATTGATATGTGTTTTGTAATTGATTTATTTTTTCATATGACTGAGTATCAATTGCTCATCTTTGTTAGAAGTAAAGCAAGATCTTTTTTTGGCTAGAATGAGCATATTATCAGGGATGTAGATTTTTGCCAAATCTGCAATGATTTTTTTTTTCTGTAGTTGATGTATGTTCATGGCCTGAACTGCATTACAGTTTAGAATGAATAAGCATATATCTGGGGATTGCATGTTTGGTTGTGCATCCTGTTTGTCAGTTAAGGGATTAATTCCTGGTAGTGTTTCTGGTTTGTTTCTTCTTGGGAGGGAGGGGCAGGCTGACCTCATCTCACCAGACAAGGAGGCTTGTTGACTTGTTGATTCCTTCTGATAGGGATGTGAGCTAGAGGGCTTAGAAGATGGTGTTTTATACGGGGTACTTGATGCATTGGGGGCGTTTGACTCGGGGGTGTTGGTTGGTTTCGTTACAGGCTTTATTTGGTATTGTTGGGCAGCATTTGCTTCCATTGCTGCAAAGGGGTATGGGATAGCCTTCTATGTTGCTATTTTCAGCGTTATAGCTCTTTTCTTATATGCAGGGCATAGTTATTTATTTGTGGATTCATATGGGCCTTTGTAATTGATGCATGTAGGCTGAGTTTTGTTGCAAGTTTTCAACTCTTTAGGATGGAAAGCTTTACAATTACTACACTGTAAAAGAATTTCATTGCATTTGTTTGTTGTGTGTCCCAGTTTGAGACACTTCTGACACTGGATAGGCTTAGGTTTGTATTCCTTGTGTGGTTTGATTTGCCCAAATAGGAATAATTTTCCTAGGATATTAATTTTTTCCTTCAGTGTAAATCAGAAGGATCTACTTGTTTTTAGGCCATTAGAGTTAGGTTTGCCAAGTTGGGTAACATTTTCAACTGGGATAGTGGTGCCAGCCCTCCTTGAAAGCCCTTCTTTTAATTCCCGAACGGATATCTCTGAGGGAATACTATAAAGTACTATATCTGTTGGTAATTGTTTTGGGTTCTATGTAAAAGCCGTAATTGGAGTATTCAGATGGGATTTTAGGTTAATTATTGTGTCTCCTGATTTCTGATCTTGGACAGATATTAGTAGAGATCCATCACGGTTAATATTAAGAGAGAACATTGATTTTTGCAATTTGAAAATTGCAACTCTTATTGCAGCAATCTTTTCTATTTCGCAGGGGGCAGTAGGAGTAATTTTAAGGTAAATCCCTAAGTTTTGGGAGGGAGCATCTTTGGCGGGGAGGGGGGAAATTGTTTTGATTGAGGAGATTTTTTTCCTTTTTTTAGAGCTTCTAGAAAGGACATCTTGAAACCCATTATCATCATTTATTGTGACATTAGCCCCTACACTTATCATTGTCCTATTCTCAGAATTTAAGCTATCATTTGAACTTTGAGATAGTGAGCTTGACCAGCCAAGATGGGTATCAGTTTCACTGTTATTTGAGGTGGGATCTGGGGGGACTTTTTTTTTTTGAGGACTTCTAATCATTGCCTATTGGAAAAAGCTTTAAACAAAAGCAAAACTAAGACAAGAAGGGATAATAGAATGATATCAAACCGTCTGCACTATACTACGGGAGGAGAAGCACCACAGTATAGCCCTGAGGATGAATTGAGCAGGATTGGTTCGGTACAACTGCTGGTTAATTGAGATAAATTTCACAAGAAAATTTATTTTAAATTTCTTAAAATGTTGCTGTTGCTGTTGTTGAATTTTAAATTTTTCTTCTTCTATTTAACAGCAGGCGGGCTTTTCAGTAAAACTATTTAGCCCTTTTCCTTTTGCTTCACTCTGTGGGCTACAGAGCTACTGGCTTGATTGCATCATATTTATTAGATATATTCAGATATCTTTCAGCAGATCTTTCGACTCTAGGAGTTCAAATATAAGATGATAGATGTTGATTTCTATGCTCTGTGTGCAGGTATAGTTGGCTAGGCTCTTGGCTGATAGTGGGATTTTGTGGTGTTTGAAGTATTTTAACAGTTTACAAAGCAAGGTATGTTGTGCAGACGTCAGCATATTACATTCAAATAGGCAATGGTCAATTGTTTCATTATTCATATTACAATGCCTGCAAAGAGGGGACAGGGGAATTGAACCACTTGAATTCGAAAGCTTATATGAGAATGCAAGGAAATTTAGTCCATTTGTTCCAGAACGAATTCTATGATAAATTTTAGAAAGATACTTATTGGGAAAGGGGGAAAGAATAGGATTAATCTTATTAAAATTAATATGTGATAGCCTCCATCGGTAAATATCTCTAATCGGGATTGGTCTCCCACTTGGCTGGTCAATATTTATAGTATTTTTTGCTATTTCATCAACCTGATGATTACCACTTATGCCAGAGTGGCTAGGAATGTACTGAAAGAAAGTTTTTATGCCACTAAAAGCAAGATTATCAATAATACTGAGACAATGATAAGTGTCAATGTCCAACTTATATTAAGGAGCTGAGGCCAGCAACTCAAGGCTTGATAAAGAGTCGGAATAGATGATAATATTATTCGAATTTTCAATCAAAGGTTGTTTTTGCTTAAGGTGTTCTAATGCCATGATTATGGCATTTAACTCAGCAGACATTATAGATAAATTATTAAATAATCTCTCCCCCATTGCAATTTTCAGGTGAGGAAGGAAAACACTAATTTTTTAAGAAGTTTTTTAAGTAATCTTCTTCTTCTTCTTCTATTTAACAGCAGGTGGGCTTTTCAGTAATACTATTTAGCCCTTTTCCTTTTGCTTCACTCTGTGGGCTACAGAGCTACTGGCTTGATTGTCTTTTATTTATTAGAAATTTTCAGATATCTTTCAGTAGATCTTTCGACTCTATGAGTTCAAATTTAAGAAGATAGATGTCGGTTTCGATGTTCTGTGTACAGATATAGTTGACTAGGCTATTGGCTGATAGTGAGATTTCGTGGTGTTTGAAGCATTTTAACAGTTTACACAGCAAGGTATGTTGTGCAGACGTCAGCATATTACATTCAATTAGGCAATGGTCAATTGTTTCATTATTCATATTACAAGTGCTATAAATAGGGGACAGGGGAATTGAACCGTTTGAATTAGGGAACTCATATGAGAATACAAAAAAATTTATACCATTTGTTCCATAAAAAATTCCATCATACATTTTAGAAAAATATCGAATGGAACAAGGGGATAAGATAGGAATTTTCTTATAAAAATTAATATTTATTGGTCTCCGTAGGCATACATATGTAATGACAATTGATCTCCAACTTGGCTGGTCAATATTTATAGCATTTTTTGCTATTTCATCAACCTGATGATTACCACTTATACCAGAGTGGCTAAGAATATACTGAAAATAAGTTCTTATGCCACTTGAAGCAAGATTATCTACAATACTGAGACAATGATAAGTGTCAATATCCAGCTTATACTGAGGAGCTGAAGACAGCATCTCAAGGCTTGATAAAGAGTCAGAATAAACTATAACATTTTTTTAATGAGCAACCAATGTTTTATTGTTCATCAGGTGTCCTATTGTCATGAATATGGTATTTAACTTTGCAGACATTATTGATGCAATGCTATACAATCTCACAACCCTTGCAATTTTAAAGTGAGGAAGGAAAATACTACTTTCTACCTTCTCATTCATTTTGGACCAATCAACAAATATTTGGAAATGGTTTTTATAAGTAATTGTATTAAGTTCAGCAATTTTTTTCTGGACAAAAGCAATGGGGGTTAAATCTTTAGTCCACTTTGAGAAATCAGTATTTATTATGGGGATTGACCAATTCCATGGAAGGGATTTGGGGAAAGTAGGTGCAATAGACTTTGCGGGTACAAGGAATTTCTTCTTAATATTGGCATACTCATTTGCAATGCCTTTATACATGGCTGGATTTCTCAACCAATTATGCAGTGTGTGTGAGCTATTTGATTCAATTTTTGTAAGATATTTTGTCAAAAGAAATCAATGTCTCTCCCTTATCGTTATTAATCCACTCTCAATAAGCAGAAACTTGGTACTTGTGGGTTTCCTAAGACCAAATATGAGACGTATTATATCATTTTGTATCGTTTCAATTTTTTGTATCTGGGTCTTTGCACATGCACCATAGACGATGAGCCCATAGTCAATATGGGGTCTTAGATGTGATTTATAAAACTGGATTAAGGTTTTATCCTTAGAGTCCCATTGTGTAGAAAGACGTTTTTTTAGAACAGTTGTTTTTCTGTAGCATTTTTTATTGAGTTTGAAATGAGGGGGTTGAAATTAAGATTGTGATCAACTATGAGCCCAAGTTAATTAATATGCTTATCTTCAGGAATAGTTTCTCTCTTTAGAGTAAATCTTAAAATAACATGATTTTACTTTTAGTTAAATTGAACTATTTTTGACTTGGTGGTTGCAATTGGTAAATCTGAATATTGACAAAAAATTTCACATTCAAAAATTGACTTTGCAGCTTTGACTGTGCAATCTCAAAGGTGTTGCCAGATGACCATAGTACCAGATCATCAGTATATTGTAGATTCGTGTGTGGGAGATTCATGTCCCAGAGATACAGGGCAAAAAGGAGGCAGCTGAGAACTGCTCCCTGAGGAAGGCCTTTGGTTATTGTCTTTTGGGGTGAAGAGGCCTGAACCTACACAAACAATGAAACTTCGCAATTCTATGAAAGATTTTATTAAAGATACTAGCTTGGTGGGTAGTCCAAGGTTTGCAACTTTAATTAAAAGGATTTGGTGATTCACATTGTCATATGCCCCTTCAAAATCTAGGAAAGCTGCAACTAGGACATTATTTTTTGAGAATGATTCATTTATTGCATTTGTTAACAATATGAAAGCATCTGTTGAGGAATGGTGTTTCCTGAAGCCATTTTGAGTGTGAGGGATCATATTATTTTTTTCAACAAACCAAAGGAGTCGGTAATACATCATTTTGTCCATTATTTTCCCCATCACAGGAGTAATCATTATGGGCCTATAGGACTCTGGGTTATTTTTGGGTTTGTTTTTCTTTAGGATTGGTAAGAGGGACAAACATTTCCAGATATTTGGGAACATAGATGAAGCCCAAGCATGATTATAACAGTTTAGAAGCTCCTGTTTGTATGAAGGGGTGAGATTCTTTATCCATGTAGGGTGTATATTGTCATAGCTGCTGGTAGTCTTGGTCCTAATATGATGCATTGCATTTTTCATTTCCTGGATTGAAAATGGGCTGGTTATATACTCGGATCCTGGGCGAGGTTGGTAACTTGGGTTCAGAGGAATTGGGATTATTTTGCTACAGTTGTTTGAAGTTAACTTATTAACAAAAAGAGTTACGAATTGCTTAAGCCTTTTTATTATCATTGTCATAATGGGTATTATTCTGTATAAGCTCATACAGGAGTGTGCCGAGGGAAGTTTTTTTCCCACAGATGTGGCTTATGACTTTATGTATAATTGGCTCATGTGTTTCTCTGGAGAGATTATTTGCAAAATTATTCCAGTAGTTATATTTAGCATTTATTATGGTTCTTTTTAGATTAGATTCTGCTTGTAATTTTTTTTAAAATATGTAGTAGGTGATGGTTTTTTAAAGAATGTTCTCCTAGCTGCCTTTTTTTTCTCCATTTATTTTGGCCTTTATTTGTCCACCATTCTTTGGGAATATGTTTAGGGAAGGTTTTCCTGGGCGTGGTCATGGGGACAGCATGATTAGACGTATTTATTAATATAGATGCCAAAGCTTTAGCTTGTGCGTCAACTGTTGAGTTTGAAATGCATTAATTTGGGGTGAAACTTATAATTTCATTATTTAGCTTATTTTGGAACATAGGCCAAAATGCTTTAGTGTTGATATATTTGGAGGTATGTGATAGGGTTTCAGCAGGTTCGTTTAGGGAGCAAACTATGGCAAAGGGGTCAGTACATAGACTATCAATTTTATTTATATAAATTTTATTCAAAATATTTAAAGACACAATTTGTAGGTCAATTGTAGAGAAACTGCCACTTTTGGGGTTGAAATATGTATTCAGGTTTGGAGGGGTAGCAACAGCTAATTCATTATTATTTGAAGTCATATGCTCAATGCACTTTCCAGCTTACCAGTAATCATTATCAGTATGTCCAACTAAATGATTCTTCTTCCGAAAAAAAGCGTATTGAAGAAGGTGTTCCGAAAGCATCAGTTCTCGGTCCTATATTATTCTTGATATTTATTAATGATTTACCAAATTGTCTGAATAATTTTTGCTATAGAATAAATGAACTAACGGTAAACCCGAGAAATAAAACAGTTTCACTTTTTGCTGATGACCCAACAGCCATTAGCACAGCTAAAACGGCGGGGTTGCTGCAGATTTCCATGAAGGAATCAGTTAATAGAATTATAAAATGGCTGAGGGTATATAAATTAAGGATTAACATGGCTAAGTCTAACTCTATTATTTTCTCGCGATCATCAAACTTTTACCCATGGATCAAGGAACTAGATATGCCCAATGGTGTTATAAAACGGACTGCGTCTTTTAAATACCTTGGGATTGTAATAGATGAAACTCTATCTTTTAAGGAACATGTAACTTTGACTAGCAAAATTTTGACAAGAAATCCCGGTATAATGAAGAAACCCCAACATTTTTTTCCCAAGTCTGTCCTTTGCCATCTTTATTTTTCTTTAATAAACCTGTATATACTTTATTGCTCGAGTATTTGGTTCTCTACTTTTTCTTCCATCTTAAAACCAATAAGAATTCTACAAAATAATGCCGTAGGAATTTTAGCCGGTATATCTCCACGTAGGTCTGTTCGAGAAATTTACCCAACTTTAAAAATTTTGCTGGCTGCAGGCCTTCGTGAGTTCTATGTAGTGTGGTTTATTTTTGGACTGCAGCAGGATGTTCAGCCTCGTTGTTTTGAGGATTTATTGTCCATTAGGTCTACTGTTCATTCTCATGATACAAGGGGTAGCGCGGACTTCTGTGTACCTAGAGGTATATCTTCCCGTTCATGTTTTTCTGTTTTTTAGAGGTACACAGAAATGGAATAGTTTGAATAGTGATATTAAGACTATTGGTGACCCCAATATTTTTAAAAAAAATCATTAAGGAACTGCTTTTTGCTGAATATGAGTTTTGATTGATTGATTGATTTATTGATTGTGGGGGTTTTGTTGATATGATGTTCCCAGAGGAAGTATAATATATGATATTATTTTGTATTTATTGTTTAGTGTGATGGTATTAGTGGTATCGGTGGCCAAGTGTTCTTTGTTTTAAGGATCTTGTTTTCTCTACCTCCCCCACGGACAAGCTTTGCTTTTTGGGGGAGGAAGTAATAATTTTTGTTGATATGTTGTTTTTTAAATAAATCTTTCTTTCTTTTCAAAAAAAAAAAAAAATCTTTCTTTCTTTTCATGTTTCTAATAAAAACTGTCTAGTGAGAAAAAATTGCCATTTGCTGCTCATTCAGGAATGGTTATTATTGGGACCGTTCTTTTACTCATCTTTGTGCTAAGATCTTACATATTTGACAAAGAATGCTTAGAAGTGAAATTTTAGCGCTAAGATCTTACATCTTATAGTGTTCTTTTGCAAACGTCTTTCATCATTCTGCTATCTAAGAATAATCATTACTATATCATCAAAGTTCGCTCATCATTGTTTTATGTGGCAGAATGATGGCGTGTTTCACGCTTTTTGGTAACATCAGTGAGCTGTAAGATCTTGGAACAAAGATGAACAAAAGAATGGAAATCTTTGCAGAAAGATGTGAGATCTTGAATGTAAGATCTTAGTGCAAAAGAACTGCCCTATTATTTACCTTAGTCTTGATAACAAAATCTAATATTGAAAATTACATCACAGTAAATCTGACCTAACTTTTGAAGGGGTTTCTAGCCCTTATTTAAAATTCGTGCAAATTTGGTTTCAAGATAATATTTTAGTCTTGAGACTAAAGAAAATAATAAT
Organism: Artemia sp. Qi Xiang Cuo; assembly: GCF_049724085.1. Lineage (NCBI taxonomy): Eukaryota > Metazoa > Arthropoda > Branchiopoda > Anostraca > Artemiidae > Artemia > Artemia sp. Qi Xiang Cuo. The sequence goes on from NC_142801.1 coordinate 40,349,164, forward strand.
TACCACTCCTGAATCAGCTGCAAATAGCAATTTTCTCTTACTTACCATTTTTTTTTTCACAAACATGTTTGTAAACTTTTGGTTGCTATGGGCTGTTTTGAGCCCTTTAAGGGCTCGAAATCTAATTTCCCCAGAAGCAATCATTGAGTTATGAAAGAGCATGAAAAAAAGGCATCAAGTGATATATTCACTTTCATCCTAGCAGAAGCGCATCCAGGATTTTTGGTTGGTCGGGGGGAGTTACTAATTTTTTTTTTGGGGGGGGGGTACATAAAAAACCTCAAAAAACGTATACAAAATTTGTTTATGTCCATTTTTGTTACGTTTTTACGAGTCAAACAAATATTTCGGGGGGGGGGGGGTTCAAACCGGGTAACCCCCCCACCCTGGATACGGCCTTGCATCCTAGCTAAATCATGTTATTAATCGCAAATTTACTGAAAATGGTTGCTAGGTGGACAAAACTTTTGTATATGAGTCCATAGTAAATTTTCTGATTAAGTCACTAATGAGATAGCTAAGAAATGTACATAGCTACCTTTAGGATTCGAATTTCATTCTGAGTCCGAATATAACATTCATTTGGCTTCAATGTTTTATTATTTATCACATTTTTTCCCAGAGAGTACTTTATATGGAGGGGTCGTCATATAAAGTTCAGAGGGTGCACATTTGAGTGGAAATTGAAAGTTCTAGTATCTTTTTTAAGAGTCAAATATGAATGGAGGACAACTAACCCCCCCCCCCCCCCCGACGCCCTTTTTTCCCAAAATACATCCAATAAAAATTTTGATATAGCCATTTTTTAAAATAGTTGAAAAATCATATAACAGAACTCCAGGATCAACACAACCCTCCAGGACCCAGTGGCAGGTATTGTAATTTATGTCCTGGGGGCATATATGGTTCTTATGGGACGGAGGCTTGTATAAACTTTAGAGAGCGCTCATTGGATTGGAAATTGGAAGTTCTATTTCACTTTTTAAGAATCAAAAGAGATCGGAGGGCAACTAGCCCCCCTCCCATGCCTTTTTTCCCCAAAATACATCTGATAAAAAATTTAAGATAGCCATTTGTTCAAAGATCAAAGATCACATAACGAAAACTCCGGGGTCGACGCAACCCCCCAGGGCCTGGGACAGGCGTTGTAAGTTAGGCCCTTGGGTTATCTATTGTTCTTATAGAAGGGTTGCTCGTATAAACTTCAGAGATGGCTCATTTGACGGGAAACTGAAAGTTCTAGCTCACTTTTTAAGAGTCAAAAGAGATCAGAGGGCAACTAGAACCCCCCCCCCTCTCCACACCCTTTTTCTCCAAACCCATCCGATAAAAATTTTGAGCTAGTCATTTTGTAGATAATGCAAAAATCAGATAATAAAAACTCCGGGGATCGACACAACCCCCCCAGAGCCCGGGGGCAAGGTTGTGTAAACTTAAGAGGTGGCTCATTTGATTGGAAATTGAAAGTTTTAATTACCTTTTTTTAGTGAAAAGGGATCGTAGGGCAACTAGTCCCCCCCCCAACACACACACCCTCTTTTCCCCAGATGCATCCAATCAAATTTTTTGGATTGCAAGTTAGTTTGAAATAGTCCAACGATCATATAACAAAAACATCGGGTTTAACCTCCCCCCCCCCCCCCTCCAAGAGCCCGGGGGAAGGGTTTTAACTTATACCCTGGGGGCATATAAAGTTTTTATGGAAGAAGTGATCGTATAAACCGCGGAAGGGACGCAAATGATTAAAAATCGAAAGTTCTAATTCTCTTTTAAGAGTTAGAAGTGGTCCAATGGCAACTAGCCCCCCTCTCCGCCAACTCTTTTTCCCCCAAATGCGTCCGATCGAATTTTTTTATTTGATTGGAAATTGACATTTCTATTTACCTTTTTAAGAATCATCAAAAGTTTCCCCAAATGAATCTGATTAAAATTTTGAGATTACCATTTTGTTTAAAATTAATTAAAAAACACTTCCCGAAAAATAAGTTTTTCAAAGAAAAGTAAAGGCCATTTTAAACTTAAGCTCAGGAGATACAAATACCTGTTAAAATTCAAACTCAAAAACGAACAGAAATTACTATTGAAGAGTAAATGAAACCCAAAACGAACAAAAATTAAGTAAACAATCATAACAAAAAACATACAACAAGTAATAATATAAATGAATAAATAGATCTTAATGCAAGCGATGCTTTGATTGAATATGAAAATCAAGCTTAAAACGAAAAAAAATATTTTCCTATTAAAGCATAAATGAAACTTAAAACAAACAGAAATTAAATAACAATAAATGCGAATAAAAATACAATGTATATTAATGTAAATTAACAAAGAAATCATAAAACAAGTGAAACTGAAATTGAATATGCAAAGGAAGTTTGAATCGAATAAAAATAACTACAAACAAGAGTTTGGGTATCGCCTCATTGCAGAAGCCATAAAACCTACTATAAGGAAAAACCTTATATATGAACAATAGACAGCTTGCACAATTTATGGACAGCGATTGACAACGATGAATGGATTGAAAAAATAGCTTCAATAAGGAGGCTTAGACCCTTTCACTTGCTGACACAAAGGGATCACAACTGTTTTGAATTGACTTTAATAGGATTTTGCCTGCCAAAGCAATTTTACATCTATCTCAGAGTATGTATTTTAACCTTATATTTGGATAATTTCAATAGATTTCCTATGTGTTCTTCCCATACAAAACCCCTTCCCATAAGTTATAAACCCCCTTTAATAAGTTATGCCCAAGGGCATAACGTACAGCGCCTACCCCCCGGGCCCTGGTGGGTTGTGTCGACACCGGAGTTTTTTGTTATAAGAATTTTGAACTATTTTAATAAAATATCCATCTCAAAATTGTTAACTGATGCATTTAGGGCGTGGCGGAGGGGGGGGGGGGCTAGTCCACCTCCAATCTCTTTTGACGCTTAAAAAGTGAACAAGAACTTTCAATTTTCAGTCAGATGAGACTTCTCCAAAGTTTATACGAGCATCCCTTCCATAAGAAATAATGGGAAGGACTCGGAGAATCCTTAAATTACAACTCTTGCCCCGAGGGCTGTGGGGGAGTTGTCATCCTCAAATACCTAATTCCCAGACCTTAAAACTACGTTTAATAAAATGGCTATCTCAAAATTTTTATTGGAGGTATTTTGGGGAAAGATGGAAGTGAGAGGGGGGTTAAGTAACCTCCCTTCACTTTTTAATATCGAAGAGGGAACTAGCCCTTTCAATATCTAATCGAATGAGCCTTTTTTGAAGTTTCTATGACACCGCCTTCTATAAAAACCTTATATGCCCCCAGGGCATAACTTAAAACCCTTGGCCTGCGGGTTGTGGGGTATTGTCCTCCTCAAAAATATATCTTCTATCTGGAAATCAACTATGCTGAACGAAATAGCTATCTCAAAATTTTGATTGGATGTGTTTGGGGGAATGATGGGAGTGGGGGGGGGGCTAGTTGCCCTCCAATCACTTTCGACTATCAAAAAGGACACTAGCCCTTTGAATTTCCAATCGAATGAGCCTTTTTTGAAGTTTCTACGACAACGCCTTCTATAAAAACCTTATATGCCCCCAGGTCATATCTTAAAACCCTTGCCCTGAAGGTTGTGGGGGAGTGTCCTCCTCAAAAAATTTTCTATCTGGAAATCAACTACGCTGAACAAAATGGCTATCTCAAAATTTTGATTGGATGTGTTTGGGGAAATGATGGGCGTTGGGGTGGGTTAGGTACCCTCCAATATCTTTCGACTATTAAAAAGAGCACCACTCCTTTAAATTCCAACCGATTGAGCATTTATTTACGCTTCTAAGACCACGCCGTCTATACAAACATTATATGCCCCCCATTGCACAACTGAATACCCTTTACGTGTGACCATCTGGAGAGTTTTCTCCTTAAGAACTTATTCTAGGTCTGGAAATCAACTACGCTGAATAAAATTGCTATCTCAAATTTTTGATTGGATGTGTTTGGGGAAGTGATCGGCGTGGGGGGGGGCTAGTTACACTCCAATCACTTTCGACTATGAAAAAGGGCACTAGCCCTTTAATTTCCAATCGAATGAGCCTGTTTTGAAGTTTCTACGACAACGACTAATATAAAAACCCTATATACCCCCAGGGCATAACTTAAAACCCTTGCCCTTAGGGTTTTGGGGGAGTATCCGCCTCAAAAATAAATTTTCTATTTGGAAATCAACTACGCTGAACAAAATGGCTATCTCAAAATTTGATTGGATATGTTGGGGAATGATGGGGGTGGGGGGGGGGGCTAGTTGCCCTCCAATCATTTTCGACTATTAAAAAGGGCACTAGCCCTTTAATTTCCAATCGAATGAGCCTGTTTTGAAGTTTCTACGACAACGCCTTTTATAAAAACTTTATATGCCCCCAAGGCATAACTTAACCCCGGTGCTCTAGGGGTTGTGGGGGAGTACCTTTCTCAAAAACAAATTTTCTATCTAGAAAGCAACTACGCTGAACAAAATGGCTATCGCAAAGTTTTTAGTGGCTGGGTTTGGGGGAAGAATGGGCGTGGGAGGGGGTAGTTGCCCTCCAATCACTTTCGACTATTAAATAGGGCACTAGAACTCTCGATTTCCAATCGAATGAGCCCCCTTTGAAGCTTCTACGACGACCCCTTCCATATGAAGTGCCTCTGGAAAAAAATAAAAATAAAACATTGGAGCCGTATGGCCTTTACTATAGGCAACGCTACAGCGTTGCCTCTGATAGTCCAACGATTAGATGACAAAGCTTCAAGTTCAACATAGAATAAGGCTCCATTTTTTTCCCTAAGGCACTTCATATGAAAGGGATGGCGTATAAACTTCGAAGGGGGCTCGTTCAATTGAAAATCTGAAGTCATAGTGCCCTTTTTAGGAGTCAAAAGTGATCGGAGGGCAAATAGTCTCCAATGCCCTTTTTTCTCCAAATGCACCCGATAAAAATTTTAATCTTAGTTCAAGAATTGGATAAAAAAAAAATCTCGGGGGTGGACAGAACACTCCAGGGCCCAGGCGTAGGTGTTGTAAGTTATGCCCCGGGGGCATGTATGGTTTTTATTGTAGGGCTCCTCGTATAAACTTTATAAGGGGTTCACTTGATTGAAAATTGAAATTTCTAGTTCACCTTTTAAGAGTCAAAAGAGATTGGAGGTCATTTTTCCCCCACCCACGCCCGTTTTCCCCCAAATCCACTAAATAAAAATTTTGAGGTAGCCGTTTTATTGAAAATACTTCAAACATCAAATAATAAAAACTCCAGGATCGACACAACGCCCCAGAGCCAAGTGGCAAGTATTTTAAGCTATGCCCTGGGGGTATATAAGGTTTTTATGTAAGGGGCTTGTCATATGAAGTTCAAAGGTAGCTCATTTTATTGGAAATTGAAAGTTCCAGTTACCTTTTCAGGAGTCAAAAGTGATCGTAGGACATCTCCCCCCCCCCTCCCTCCTACACCCTCTTTTCCTTAAGTGCATCCGATGGATTTGCGATAGCCATTTTCTTTGAAATAGTCAAACAATCAAATAACAAAACTTCTGGGTCAACATATCCCCGAGAGCGCGGAGGAACTAAGGTTTGTAACTTTTGCCCCTGGGGTATATAGGGCTTTATGAGAGAGGTGGTCGTGTAAACTTCGGAGGGGCTCAAATGATTAGATATTCAAATTTCTAGATCCCTTTTTAACTGTCAAAAGAGATCCAATGGCAACTAGCCCCCGCCCCCCACCAACCCTATATTTCCCAATTGCGTCCGATCGAATTTGACATAATCTCCGGGTTGGACACCCTCCCCCCCCAGGGCCCAGGCGTTGTAAGTTGTGCCCTTGGGGCACATATGGTTTTTATAGAAGGGCTCCTCGTATAAACTTCAGAAGGGGTTCATTTGATTGGAAATTGAAATTTCTAGTTCGCTTTTGAAGAGTCAAAAGAGATCAGAGGTAAAATAGCCCCACGCCCTTTTTTTTCCCAAATCCACACAATAAAAATTTAGAGATAGCCATTTTATTGAAAACAGTTCAAACATCAGATAACAAAAACTGCAGGGTCGACAAAACGCCCAGAGCCCAGTGGCAAGTGTTTTAAGTTATGTTCCGGGGACATTTAAACTTTTTATGTAAAGGGTGGTTGTATAAAGTTCAGAGGTAGCTTATTTGATTGGAAATTGAAAGTTCCAGTTACCTTTTGAGAGTCAAAAGTGATCACAGGACATCTACCCCCCCCCCCCCACCTACACCCTGTTTTCCTTAAGTGCATCCGATGGATTTGCGATAGCCATTTTTTTTTTTAATAGTCGAGCGATTCAATAACAAAATTTCGGGGGGTCAACATACCCCCCAGAGCGCGGAGGAACTAAGGTTTGTAACTAGTGCCCTGAGGGCATATAAGGTTTTATGGGAGAAGTGGTCGTATAAACTTCGTATAAAATTCAAAGTTTTTGCTCCCTTTTTAAGAGTCAAAAGTGATCCGGTACCCCCCCCCCCCCACCACCAACCCTATTTTCCCCAAATGTGTGCAAAATTTTTTTTACATAGCTGTTTTGTTAAAAATTGTCCAAAAATAATATAACAAAAACTCCAGGGATAACACGGCCCACCCCAGAACCCAGGGGCAAGTGTTGTAAGTTATGCCTCCGAGGAATATAAGGTTTTTATGGAAGAAGTTGTCGTATAAACTTCGGAGGGCACTCAAATTATTAGAAATTCATAGTTTTAGCTCCCTTTTTAACAGTCAAAAGTGATCGGAAGACAACTAGCCGCCCCCCCCCACCAACCCTATTTTCCCCAAATGCGTCCAATCAAATTTTTATATAGTCATTTTGTTCAAAATTGACCAAAAACCAGATAACAAAACTCCAGGGATAACAGAGCCCACCCCAGGGCATATAATGTTTTTATGGAAGGGGTGGCAGTATAATCTTCAGAGGGAGCTCATTCGATTGCAAGCCGGAATTTCTAGTGTTATTTTTAGTCAAAAGTGATCGGAGGGCAACTAGCCCTCCCGGGCCCTTTTTTCCCTAAATGCATCCGAACAAAATATTGAAGATAGTCATTTTGTTCAAAATAGTTTATAAAAAAACAAAACCTGGGTTTGGCACAACCCCCCAGAGCGAGTGGGCAAGTGTTGTAAGTTATGCATCGGGGGCATTTAAGGTTTTTATGTAAGGAGTGATCGTATAAACTTCAGAAGTGGCTAATTTGATGGGAAATTGAAAGTTCTAGTTACTTTTATAAGAGTCAAAAGTAAACGGAAGGCGTCTACCCCCGCCCCCCTCACACAAACACCCTCTTTTCTCCAAACGCACTCGATCAAAAATTTTTGATAATCATTTAATTAAAATATTTCAACAATCAGATAATAAAAGCTTCGGGGTCAAAATACCCCCTCTCTCCCAGAGCCCGGGGGAAGGGTTGCAAATTATGCTTGGGGGCATATAAGGCTTTTATGGAAGAGCTAAACTTCGGAGGGTACTCAATTAACTAGAAATTTAAAGTTCTAGTTCCCTTTTTGAGAGTCCCAAGTAATCTAATGGCATCTAGCCCCCCCTCCCCACCAACTGTCTTTTTCCCAAATGTTTTTAATTTGTTTTTAAGTGGCTCTAACATTGGAAATCCAATTCCTATTGTTTCAGTGGGATTTTAAGCCATATCAATGCTTTCCCCTATATTTAGTAGTAGATTTATAAATCCTTAAAATTCTATAAATTAGGATTTGGCAAAGGGATGTGTTCAAAACACTTTCTTTGAGCTACATTTGAGCAGTAAATTAACTTATCAACGCTTTAAAATGTTAATGTCCTTTAGAGAGGGAAGGGATGGAGGTAGGTGCTTCTACTGCCTTATTTAGCAGCATGAAACTCAATTAGCAGCTATCCAACAACAACTTGAGTCAGAATTTGTAGGAGTATGCTTTGTTCAGGAGCTAAATAACTCACTCTTGTACCAATACATAAAGGGCCCAATGTACATTAGAAAACACAATCTCTCAGCAATATTGGATGAAAGGTAACAAAATATCCATTTGATGCTAGAGAATTTTTTCATCCCCTATTAGGTAAAAGTCGCTGTTTACTCATCGTTTTACTCTAAATATGTAGGATTTAAAACTCCTAAATTGGGTTCAACATGAAACAAATATTCAGAAGGTGGCCACTCATTTCAAGGTCCCCTTTTATAATGCAATATTCTTTCACACTTGCAATATCAGACACTTTTGACTCTCTAAAAGTTATTTGTCTGTTAAGATTTTGATTACTGCTTCCCAGTGTGATATCCACTGAACCAAATTTATCACTTAAAGGTGGGATCAGTACAGAAAAGAGCCACTAGAGTTGTTCAATACCCTTGTCATCTACTATATAGCTGATGTTAGTTGAGAATTTTACTACCATTTCTTCAGTTCCAAAGAGACTGAGCTGATATGCAAAGTAATTACAGAGTTATTACAGATTTGACAACTTGGACTGACTTAATTATTTAGATGGCCACTTACACTTAATAAGACAGCATCCTTTCAAGATCTTCCCCTAATAACCCTTGAAGAGAATTGGTAAGTGTTCCTTCCCATAACTGTGTGTCTACCATATTTTGGTTTACTGAGTCATGCTTCCAGAAAATCTGGGGGTGGATCTTAAGGATGTTGTGATGGTCTCCTCATATTCCTTTATTCGTTCTCTAAACAGGGCTCAAACTCTGTTACTTACCACTTTAAATATTACTAGACATTAAGTCCTTTTTTTCTTATTATTTATAAGCCTCAACAATTTCTTCTTCTTCCTTGCAGTTTTATGTCTATGGTTAGGAAGAGGAAAGTTTGTAGTCCAAAAGCAGGTTTTTCATTTTCTACCATATGCTTTCAACCTCTTTTGGTCAAATGACCAATCCAATAGACTGAGATCATGTCCGATTTTGCTTTAATCTGTATACACATGTAGCTCCAAGTTCGTGGGCTAAGAGGAACTTAAAATAAAAAAGAAACAAGTTTGGGGCATGGTCCCCCTAAAAATGGGCCCCAAAAATGGCAAAACTGTGTACTCTGATCAGATTAAAAAATGAATGCTTGAGTTTTTGGACCAAGAGGATCCTATTGCACAAGAAAAAACAATAGAAAGAAAAATATGGCTTGTCCAAAAAAGCCCTAGATAGCGTTTTTCCCAAAGGGCTTAAAACTTACACCTATGAGCTCCTAAATCAAGCGGGCTTGATAAAGTATAGTAGGCTAGTAATGCATATGTAGGCTTTTTTTCTGCATTTTTGTTACCATATATTAAATGAGTTTGAGAAGTATTTTAAGGGTTCAAACCCCCTAACCCCTCCCTTTATTACGGCCTTGGGTGCCAGTCAGGTAATATTGACTCAATCACGACAAGATGTGCTTGAATTTGTTATTGATTTTAACATTGCTTGGCTAACTTTGGCAGAAATTGACAAATGGAGACACTGCTCATCTGTGCATTCCAGGTGCCACAATAATGGTAAAATTTAACATATATTTTTTTAGTTCATTTTACTTGAAGAAGTGAGTTTGCAATTGAAGCAAAACGCCATGAATGATAGAAGGATGAGATCTGACGGTTCAACTTCAGACTCAAGTAAGACAAAGTACGATGACCCTCCATACTCCAGACTATTTGTTGTTTGCAATAAAGGTGTCACAGAAGATGAGCTACGACCTGCCTTTGAAGAATTTGGAAAGGTAGAGGAAGTTTGGATTGTGAAAGATAAGTCAACTGGAGAAGCTAAAGGTAAAGCTTTTGGGAAATGTCATAGAAACATAATTTTGAAAGCCAAATTTTAATGATAAAAAAGTAAAAGGCAACTTTTTGGACTAATAACATTAGAAGAATTTTAAAAGCGAGTTTTGACAACCTGAGTATTTGTGTGTTGCCGAAATCCATGTTGGGCCTAGATTGTGTGATGACTGTAAGCTATACTAGTTTAGAAATCCTGAAATATAGTTGTTACGTCTCAAATTGTAATTAAATATGGTTTGGTAGTATTAGTAGGGAGATGCCCAGATTTTTTATGGAGCAGTTCCTAAAACATCACCACTAAAGTAACCTCGTGGCTATTTTTGAAAGCTTATCTAATAGATGAAGCTTTTTCATCAAATTCAATTGTCGGTTTCTTAAAGCCAAGATTCAAAGATGTATCAACCTTTACAACTATAAGGTATGTCAAAACTAGAACATTAAACCTAGGTGCTCAATTAAACATCTACCTACTTGCTGTTTATTCCAGTACAGTATCTTAAAATCACTTTGCGAGCCTCAGCGTCGACTGACCATCTCAAAGACAAAGGGTCTATCAGCAAATTCTTTCAGGGTACTACCTATCACCCAAAACTGTCCAGACTTTATGGTTGGACAGCGAAATTTAACTGAAAATAATTGAAATCTGAGTTTTCTTTTGTTGGTGAGTAAAGTTTATCAGTCAATGCGGGTTTTACCATAAGAGGAACTCCTAGAGGGACCAAAATACTCAAATAAAAATTCCTTTGAACGGATTCTTAGCATTTTCCAAATAGGTATGCAAGAGCAATTTTAGGGAATGCCCTTTCTGGAACTATAAAAAGACCAGGGGCTAATCTCCAGCATTTTTATTGGGGGGGGGGCAAGAGGGGTCCAGAGTTGGATAGTCAACGGGCATGAGATGTATAATATTTTTTTCACATTATTGGGGGGCAACTGCCCCCCCCCTTGCCACCCCCAAACGACGCCCCTGAATAAGACAATTATGCTCCGTTTAATTGAAAAACAAAGTTCACGCTTTCTGATAATGTAAATTTCATAAAAATTGAACATTTCTGTCTCCAGCACAAAACCAAGGAATTCAAACTGTTTTTTCGAAGATTTCTGTGAAAGAAGGTGTTGGTTTATAGTTTTCTGTCATTTATTCTCGTCTCTTAAGCGGCGTTCACATGCGTGTTCAGCTAAAAATCTTATGTCTAGACACGTGTCTGGCCAGAAATCAATGTGTAGGAAACTTTCGTTCCCAAGAAGAATTCAGTGCTTAGCTAAAACAACAAATTTAGTTTCGAATAGATTAAAGTTGTAATTTATAGCCAATCAAGATAGGTTATGCGGGTAAAACTTTCAAAATTATAACCCCTGTTTTTACTGTTACAAGATAATGGATGAGACAAGCCAAAACAATTGCCTTAGTGTGCCTTATTGCTACTGATGACGGTCACTGATATGTGACCGAAATATCTGGTATTTTTTGTGAAATTTATTATACACTGTCTATTAAAAAGGATTTTATCCCTATTTTGGACTTTTATTTTATCGTCATGGAAAGGCAGTGTGGTCTCCGAAATTATCTAAATAATTAATGAGAAAATAAAAATTAAATTTAAGTTTAAAAATGTAAACATAGATGATAAAAATAGGGGAACTTGACACATTCTGAATGGCTGTAATCGAAAATCGTAAAATTTGAGTTCTAGAGTCTAGAAAAAGATGCTTAGCTGTAACTTGTCTAGCCAATCACCAAATTTTACTTGTGAACGGTAGTTATCTAGACATTGATGTCTTGCCAGACAAATGTTTAGACATGGGATTCTAGCTAGACACGCATGTGAACGCCGCTTTAGCGGAGCTCTAAAAGTTATACCAAGACAGCCCAATTAATTCTAAATAGCTTCGCCACACAAACTAAAAATGGTCATAATGAACACACGAGAGTGATTCATTGAGGCATCGAATCGTCTTAATTATTATTTACTCACACTTCAATTACTAGATTAATTAGATGATTCCTACACAATTCGGATAATTACTATTAATTATTTTTCAAGCACTTCTGTGGCGGAATTCCGGTTTGCGTTCTTGTGATGCTTGTCAACTTGTGATACCTTTACAAAACATGTCCACAAATTCATTTTCTCTATGATTTGACCTAGTTGCGCTTCTTTGGCCTACTCATCAAGATTTTCCTTACCCTGAATCTTTGTTTTGATTGCCTCGAAAATTCCATCTTTAAATCCTTGAGTTAAGGTAATCCCAATTCAGAAAAAAAAACAGTATGTGAGTTCCCTAAAAACAGGGCCAGAGAAGAAGTCTTTTTTTTACAGCTACTTCTTATGGAAGCAGTGGCTATAGAAACTTGAGATGGGGATGATTGCACCTAATAACGGCCAAAAGTGATTGCAGGGCAAACAACCTCCCTTTCATACCCCTTTTCTATCCCCCTTCCCCTCATAAGCCCCATGCTATGACATCAAAATTTTGAGATAGTTATTTTGTTCAGAAACCACTTAAGGTTTGACGAGTATGCCTCCAGGTCCCACATTACCCCCACAGACCCTAGAATAATAACCCTAATTTACGTAATCTGATAGTTAGTATAAAAAAAAGACGTCCCTGTTTGGTTGCCCAATCAACTAGGAGCTCGTAGGGATCCTTTGCTAGGATAAGGTCCCCAGAGTTTTCCAAGGGTGTACTTTTGGAAACGTCACGTGTATCTGAGTAAACCAAAGTACATTAACTGCAGCCGAGCTTTCGAATTATCTACAATATCCGGGGAATGTCCTGAAGATGGAGTTGTACTCCATCTTACAGGTGTTACTGGAGGGGAGGTCGAGTGGACCTCAAATTTTGAATTTGTGAGGGGGGCTGAAGTAAATTGAAAGACACTGTGTGTATTCAGGTCATCAAATTAGTATGTCTAAATATCTCGAGAACAGCTTGGGGGGGGGGGTGAATTATAAACTTTCAGGTATTGTTTGATTAGGTAGGGGGAAGGGAATGGGGGCTTCCTTTTTTTCGAGAGGAAGGACAAAATATGTTTTTCTCGGGTCTGTCTAAACCTTTTTGGCACTGTAAGCTGCTATGGGACTTAAAGTCCATTCTGTGAGCAAAAGTGAATCAAAAGACAGCGTGTTGTCTGGTCATCAAATCAGTGTATCCGCAAAATCCTGAGAACAGCTCAGGAGATCAAATTGAAATTTCAGGGAATATAGGTTAGTGGGTGGGACATTTGGACCACAAATTTTAAATTGGAGGAGAGGCAGAGAAGCGCTAACATATTTTGTCTCTAATCTACCTAAACGTCTCGGCACTTTGAGTCTCTTTGGGACCAGAATATATTCATGGTAAAGCAGTGAATATAAGTAGAAAGAGACTAAGTATGCCCAAGTTACCGAATTGGGTTGTCGGTAATTTATAAAAATGACTCGGAAGATCGAGTTGAAGGTTCTAGGAGCAGGGATCACCTGAACGTTTTTGCTATAAATTTGTATTAGAATTGTAATCTGGGTAGCAGATATCGCTGGTGTAGTAAAAAATCAGCACTGAGTACTTGAAAAACCGCAAGACATGGTCATGGCACAACAAAGGTTAAGACATGGTCATGGTCGTGAGAAAATGCCTTGATTTCTTTCTCCAATCACACATTAGATTCTTTGCAAGATTTTGCTCTTAACAGGGTGTGACATGCTTACATTTTGTTCAAAAATTTATCCCCAAAGAGAAAGTCTACTTTATGATTTGAAGTCCTTGCTCTGCGGCTGCAAGGGTCATTTCCCGCCTGGTACACATATATTGGAACTTAAAATAAATCTGAGCGAACGAATTAAGATCCTCCAAAGCCATGGTGGTTATGTGTATGCTGGGGTATAAGAAGGCACAGAGGAGAGTTTTGTTGCCCTTCAATTGCTCATTTCCGATTGAATGAGCCCAGTCAAGTTTTTACGACCCTCTTTTCTTTACAAACTGGCCAAAACACAAGGGAGACATATCACTCTTTACTTAGTCAACGCTACTGCTACGCACGCCGATAAATTGAATGAGTTCAACTTGCAATAAGTAATTCAAATTTTGCTCGTAGAACAATAAATTAAATTTTTCAGATTTTTTTTTTCAGGAAAAGGGGGGTTTGTAATCGACGAAATAGATATATTATTTTGTCTGGTTTTCCCAATCTTCGCGAGGAATATATTTTGTCACGACTTAAAACTGTAAAATATACCAAAAACTGTAAAATATACCAACACACATTCCTTTGCTTTAAGCCTAATTGTATTCCCACAATAATATTAACAGGAACTGCAAGACCTTATTGGCAACTATTAAATATCTGAGCTGAGTTGCTAGAGATCAAAAACCTCATCAAAGACTTACTTTTTTTTCTAGGGATAGCATATGTAAAGTTCAGTAAAACATCTGAAGCAGCAGCTGCTATGGAAGCCTTAGATGGAAAACGTGTTGGAAAGGGTCCAAGGCCAATTAAGATTTTGATTGCTCACAGGTAAAGATTATAAAGTTCAGCCTCTTTCTTCGTTTTTCTTATCATGGTTGCAGTGTGGTGGTTACAACCTAGTAAGGAGCAAAATTCAGCCCACAGTAACCCAAAAATTACAAAATGTGTTTTAAAAGAAACTGTCTTGTGAGAACCAGTTCCCAGCTGACACTGATTCACAAATGGGAGCTTTCATCCAGTTGCCACTTAATAGTAATTTTCATTTACATGATTAAGTTTCCAAGAAGTTAAAACCCCACAAACCTGAAGTCAAATCATAAAAAAATCGAAAGTCGATAGGGGCGAATTCATATCATTGATAATCTTATTTGTTGAAACCTTTATTGAAGATTGAAAGTCCCCCATTTCAAAAACGAAGGAAAAATTTTCACAAATTTAAGAAAATTTGTGAAGAGCCTTAATTTGGGAAAAAAATATTCACGTGATTAACGTCATATGTATGAATACATCCGAAAGCATACAGACGTCATATTTGCCTCAGAAGGGGTTGTATCGGTTTTAGTGTCTATGATGCAGACAAAATTACACAAGAAAAATATCATTGAGAATAAATATCATATCGTTGACGTGACGTATATGAGTACATTTCAAGAGAATAAATTACACCCCCCCCCCCACCCACCACAAGTGAATGTATCGTTTTTATATCTATGACGCATGCAATGTTACAAAAGAAACATAGCTAAGTATAAAATACCAAGTGCAATTAGTATATTTAAAACAGACGTTTTGAATAGTTTCATAATGACTGGAGGACAAATGAACAGCCTAGACCATCAAACGTGAAAAACCAATCCGAGCAGCTAAGGTGAATGGTATTGAAAAATATCTAAAACTGAAGATAAGGGACAGTAAGAATTAAAACAAGTCAACAATAAAAGCGGAGAACAAAGAAATATGCGGTTACAATACAGGCAACAACAAGGAGTATAACGAATTAAAAATGAAAGTGAAGAACAAAGAAATATGCGGCTAAAAGATATGCCACAGAGAGAACAAAGAACTATTCCTCTAGAAGATAAGTGGCAGTGAGAATTACAAGCGATGGTGAGAAAGCGAGTATCAGAACGTGTCAATAGTGGAGCGAAGAACAAACAATTGTGCTGTTAGAAGACAAGCAACAGCAAAAATCAAAACGAACCAAAAATGAAAGCGAAGAAGAAAGAATTACGTTAGAAAAACTAAGGCCATCACAATCTTCGACGCCAACAAAATGTGGTGCAAACCCAGTACAAACCTACAAAGATACTATAAACTATGCAAATGTTGATTACAATTCATCGAGACCCTTCAACGATGTATTTCCCAGGGAGCCCTCCATTTTCCCGAGGATAGGGTAGTGAACGAAGCTTTGTAAGTAGCAACATTTGGAGGTTGCTACTTACAACAAGAAACAATATATACAAGCCTACCTCATGTTGAGTACAGGGACCAGGCTTCGAAATCGGCTACATAGTTTTCTTAACCTGCATATTGACATTTCTGGCCACTAAAACGGTCTAAAAAGGTCACAACTTTAAGGCGAATTTGTATTTTTCCCAGGGTGTTTGTATTGAATCTATGATGACGCCATGACATCAAGAAGAGGCTCACATTGTCTGCGGTTAGAAGATATGCGACAATGAGAATCAGTACGTTAAAGCCTGTCGCGTAGCCATGCCGAAACCCAGCCTTGAAATTGCTACATAGTTTTTTTTTTCTTAAAACTGGCACATTGACATTTCTGGCCACAAAAACGATTTAAATTGGTTAAAACTTTAGTTTTGAATTCGTATTTTTCCAAGGATGGTTGTATCGAGCCTGCGGTGACGTCATGACATCAAGAAGAGATTCACATTGTCTACGGTTAGAAAACAAGCGACAATGGGGAATCCATATATAGAAGCATATATACAGGGTGTTCCAAAATGGTTGACCCCATTCTAAATGCCCATATCTCGGAAACTACTCGATGGATCTTAATGAAACTAAATACACTTTATGTTGAAGGTCATATGTTTTATTGGTTAAATTTACAAAGAAAAGTACAAATATTTGTTGGTTCTATGACAGATTTTTATAAATGTTCAATATGAGCGCCGCCTGTGACTCTGCAAACGTCGAGTCGGTATTCGAGCTCTTGCCAAACTCGCTGTAGCATGTCTTCGGTAACAGTCTCCAGTGCAGCTGTAATTCTCTGTTTCAGTTCTTCAATGTTAGCTGGAAGAGGAGGTACGACGACTAGTCCTTTCACATAACCCAAGAGGAAAAAATCACACGGCGAAAGGTCGGGTGATCGTGGTGGCCATTTCAGAAGCAAATCGTCTTCTTCACTACCTCGACCGATCCCTCTCTGGCAGAACCTCATTGAGGTAGGCTCGTACAGTGAGCTTCCAGTGAGGTAGAGCCCCATCCTGCTGAAAAATGAAACTTTCGTCTTCATTTTCTATGAGTTGATCAATTAGCCAATTCTGAAGCATTTGAAGATAAACATCTCCTTTCATATTTCCTTCGAAGAAAAATGGCCCATAAACTTTTTTCTTGGATATTGCACAAAACACATTAGATTTTGGTGAGTCCCTCTCGTGTTCAACTGTGTCTTGAGGATTTTCTTCGCCCCAAATGCGAACATTATGTTTATTAACTTTGCCACTCGTGTGAAACGTGGATTCATCACTAAAGACTAGCCGATCATCGAAATCGTCTTCTTTGAGTTTATCTAGCATTTCAACACAAAATTCCTTACGTTTTCGCTTATCACCTTCCCTCGAGGCCTGAACGAGCTGAAGCTTGTAAGGTTTAAATCGCAATCGTTTTCTCAGAATTCGCCAAACTGTTGTTTGTGGAATGTGGGTTTCCACAATTACTCTTCTAACACTCTTCCGAGGACTACGCAGGAAGGCTTCACGAACGTGCTCCACTGTCTCTGCTGATGTTGATGGCCGTCCTGGCGATTTAGGTATGCATAAGCAGCCGTTTTTTTAAAATTTTTGGTGCCAAGTCCTAATTTGTTTTGTAGTTGGTGTCTTCTTTGCAAATTTTGTGAAGAAGGCATGCTGCACTGTCTTAGGTGACTTAGTCCGAGCGTACTCTAAGACGCAAAACGCCTTTTCTTTTGAATTGAACGGTGTTTCTTAATATGAAAAGATAGAAATACCAAACATTACACACAAAAACTTGAAACGTTTCTACACAAGCTGTGAGAATTTGAGGTCATTCCAACAAAGATTGCCAAAGTTATTGGGCTACAAAATGGAGTCAACCATTTTGGAACACCCTGTAGATCCATATATATATATATTTATTTCTAACCCGTCATACAATAAAAAAGTACACAGAGACGGGGTACATAGAGAAAACGACAAAAAACAGTAATAAGATATATAAAAAAAAGAAACGCCACAACTATCAGAACAATTTAAACAGAACATCTATAAAACACTGAATAACTTTTACATACATACAACTTTGAATATGACTGTATAAGAAGAGGATACCATGGATGGAAACTGATTTAGCAATTGTGTTTCGAAATACGTTTTGATAGAGCTATTGCGGGGTCGGCTATTGTATAATTGTGGATTAATACTGAATTTCAGGTTCAGGGGGGTAAATTAAGTAAATATTCTGAGGTTCTAAACATACTGAAAAGACCTTATACTTTTATCTTCGTGAGAAAATCGTCCAAAATGGTTCTGTATGTAGACAATGAGGTGGTGCTGTTGAATATACATTTTAGCGATGATAATTCTTTTGAAACGTTTTTTATTTCGGACAACTGAAGCATAAGACGCACGAAACTTATTTTTAAAGTGAGAAATTAGTAGCAAACGGGTTTGCTTTAGGGAGGATCCAATTGGTAGACCAAGATAAACAAGTTTTTCAACTGGGTTTCCTAAAGAACGTCCCAGTTGGACTGGCGGTGTGGGGCCGGAATTGCGCCATTAAAAGAATATTATATATTTCAGAGTTATATTCCACCCCCAATTTGGAATATTCACTCTCAAGTATGCTGAAGTTTTCTTCAATACGCTATAATGACCTGCTAAGATTAAGGACATCATCCGCATAACAGACAAGTTTCGCGTTTGTTGCTGCCTCAATGCAAGAGGATAAGCATTTTGATTGAGCATTTTGATTCTAAGACACCGTTGTTACAAAGAGTAGGCGAAGTGATAGTACCGTGACGCGTACTTTTATAAACAGAAACAAAGCTATTCAGATCTTTCGGTGGGCTACTCTGGAGCACGTGTTAGATTAAATGAATTGGAAACCGGCAAGTTCAATGGATTTGCAATTTTAATGCCTACTTTAAGCCGTGAATGTAAATTTTCAAGGTACGAATAATAGAGGGGTTAACACCTTTTTGTCGAATGATGGAGCATGGCTCCGTGTACCAATGGATCAAATGCACGCCTAACATCGTGCGCTGCAAGAACTAGATTTTCCTGGGCCAGTTAAGCCTCTATTAGGACATTAGCTACAACACTAAGGGCGTCAACGCATCCTATTTTATTCTGAAAACTAAACTGGTGTGGCGGACCGCTACATTTCTCCTTTGACCCATCAACAAAAAACAGCACAAACAGTTTACAGACTGTAGTTGAGATTGTTATAGGCCTAAAGGTTAAACACTGAATGTTAGATTTGCCTTTCTTGGGGATAGGAATGAGATCACCAATGCAAAAAAAGCATCAAAAATCGCCAGCGTGAGCAATCCTAGGTGTGACATAAGCAAAGGGGTTCCATGGATAACATGAAATGCACTAATATTATCTATACCAATCGAAGCTTTCCGTTTGAGCTTGGGGACTGCCGTTATTATTGATTGCATTGTAACAACATAGTGAGACTCCGAGAAAACAGATAATAATAATAATCTTTATTCGTTCCCTTTATCATACTGCAATAATATGGGTATCGTCAATTTTAGCACCAAAAAAAAGAAAAGCAGAAAAAGACACAACACCAAGAAAACACAATGATGAACCATCACCTCTACTTCAAGGCACTGTTGTTGTAAACCTGACGTAGTAGGGCACAAATGAGTTTAAAAATCTTGTCGTCGAGTTTGTAGGCAGGCATTCCAACAGTTGTTTTTCCCTCTTTCAGAGTTGCCATGAGTGATGAATAGAAATTCATCAAATTCGGATTCATGTTTATACTCTAAAGTTGGATCGGATGCGGCTAATTCATTCGAAAAAATTAGTTTTCGACTCAGATAGAGGGATATCAGAAGCTTTGGGAGTTATTGAGGATGTGTTGTTTGGGGGAGCAAGGGATTTACAAATGGAATTAAGTGAAGCAGAAACTCAAAATAAATACCAGTCAACAATCCCTGCACGGTGGTGAGCTAGCTCATTTACGAAAATCTTTTTTGTATAAAGCCGAATATCATTCTAAACACCCGACCTAGGACGACCATTATCTTTCCTAAAAGAAAACCAAATCTTCACACGGGAGCACGCTTCGGAGAGTTCTGTGTTTTTTGACCGATCGGGAACTTATATACCGATGCGTATTTTTCCAGTTAGAACCACTGCTTTTTGGGCACATCTTAAAGCGTGGCAAATCTCAGCACAAAAGAAATCAAGAGCAATCTATATCTATGTTTCATCTGTAGGGTAAGGTGTCTCAACAAGCGGTAAAGGATTTGGATTTTTTGTAAAATTGAATCAAAAAATTCTTGATATGGGAGTAAATGAATCTTATCCCAGGCATTCTTTGAAAACCACTTAGGCTTGGGCGTATCTTGATTCATTGGTGTATATGTTAAATCTAGTTTAAAAGACCCTGCTTTTGAAAGGTGTTTCGATAATTTGTAAATATATATTACATAAACAACAGAAATCGAGATATCGGTCGAAGTAACCACATGATCTAGGTCTGATGTATGAGATCAAGTGCGAATATATGTGAAATTTTCAGTTTTTGACTGCACAATCAGCTTATCAAAAAAATACCACAGAGAATGGAATCACGAAGTGATACGGCTGATTCAGAAAAATTACTATCACAATTAAAGTTCCCAACAACAACACAAGGCATGTTAAGTTTTTGAACTTGTCTAATACGTGCATGCAATTTCTCACTGGCTTGCTCAAATAATCGTTCCAATTCATTTGTTTTATAATTAGTGGGCAAATAAAAATTTATCACTAAGCAAAACTCTACCCTCACTGCTAGAAAAGTACCCCTAGAATTAAACAAACTTGATTGAATACTCGCTGAAAGTATAGTCGCCAGGCCTCAAGACGGACGACCTCGGGAATGAACACGCTTTGTGGGAACGGAAAAACTACGAAAGTCTCTACTCATATCCATTAAACTAAAGACTAGGACGTGTAAAGAAATGTTCCTGAATACACATTAAATCATTATTCAGGAATATACCTTCCAATACTGATATTTTATTCAAGAAATTGCCATTTATGTTCCGTGAAACAAATCTAAAACCTTGGTACTGTTTAGTAGAGAGCCCTGGTGAGTGCATTACAATTTTTTTTTTCACTATCTAGATTGGACGGACACTTTACGCTGTAACTGGTTTGACCAGAAACCTTACAAGCAATACAGAACAATATATATATATATATATATGTATATATATATATATATATATTCATGTATGCTGTACATGTATGTAGGTATGTAGGCTATACATGTATGTCTGTAAATCATGTTTTGATCTCTTTCAGTCGTGATCAGAGCTCTAAGAAAGACATGGGTGAAGATGAAAAACCTCTTAGATTGTTCGTGATGGTTCCAAAAAGCATGTCAGATGCTGATGTGAGGGACGATTTTTTGAAGTTTGGTAATCTGGATTATTCTTCTGTAGTTAAAGATAAAAATACCAAAGAAAGTAAAGGATACGGATATATTAAGTATTACAGGCAAGTCTATTTCTATTAATAAGTTTTCTTTTTTAGTTTGAATCTTGTGTACAAACTTTTCTACCTTTTCAGTGATTGTTTCTTTAAATTACCTAGGACATCAAAATGAAAACAATTTTTGTCCCTGGATCCATCTTAGGTCTATCCATACCTGAAAACCACGATTTTTTTTTTCTGTTGGTTGTTAAAGGTCACTAAAGGTCAGTTGTCTTGTGGAAAAAGTTTCACCAGTGTTTCCAAACTGAACCGTGAAAACAATATGCCGAAACTAATTTGGGAAATTCGATAATGCTTTTCGCACTTGAAAGTTTTAAGATATAGCAGAAATCTGCAAAAAAAATATTTAAAGAAATGTCATGAGTTTTGTATTGCGCAGTCTTTCATATTCATGCTCCATACAGTAGTTTAATTGTTTATTTTGTATCTGCCACTAGTCAAACTACCCAAGGGTGGTTTCAATTTGTCTTTTTTTTGCATTTGACTGTGTCATGGCTTCATTTCTTTTATTGGTTTCTGAAGTGAAACAGTATATTTAATATTTGTACTTTATGTAGTACAAGTCAAGCAACAGAAAATAAACTTTGGAATAAATATTTGGAAAGGATAAATATTGCAAAAAAGGATAATTGATCTTTCAAAAAGATTCTCCGCTAGGTAAATCAACAACTAACAATTTGGAGGGTTGACTAATTTCAATTACAAATAAATTAATGCCTAATTAAGTTTTAGCTATTCCATGATGCTTATAATTCTTTCCAATTTCTATTTGTTAACAGGATGTTAGGTTTAGCGTATATTTGCTCATATACTAGCGTATATTTGCTAATTATTAGTTGTGTTTTCCTTCTGCTACAACAATTGGGAAAGTTGCACTTCTAGAATTTATTGATGATATATTTTTTCGCTCATTTTCAACTGATTTTTAACGCACGTTCTTTATTTTTAAAATTGGCAGGCGCTTGTAAAATCAACAAAATTGAAGATTTTCTTCATTAAAAATTTATTTCCCGGTTTTTAGTTTTTTAAAGGTAAATGGCTGTGTATGTTTTTAACTGAACCAATTTAAAAAAATTAGTTTTTGTCTTTGTTGTCGTTGGTACATCATGAAAATATTTTGCTGTTCATAACATGTATATATTTTTTTTACCTATTTATTTGTGACTATAGTGCTACTGTAAACCATTTTAAACTTTAAGCTATTTGTAGTAGATACACTGGCCGAGACTACTTTTGTCTCCTCTTGAGAGATTTCTAATTACTAAAAATCTTTTCTTTTTTTAATCTCATCCTAAACAAATCTGGCTTACCTTGCTGACGCTATATAATAGAACTATTAAGGCAATAGAATAATTGTTTTTGTTCCTTATTTCTCACACCTCATTCCTTCACCATACTCCTAAACTTATATTCCTTTAGATTGCATTTATGTTGGTGTTAAAATGAAAATATTTGAATCTGAAAACAAATCTAATCTAAAGAGTTGGTCAGACCTAGAATCAGTCTGATCAGTAAAATGTAAAAATTCCCTGTCCTACTTCAAGAACAAATTGAATATTCTGTACTGGAAAATCCTTTTCTTCAAAGAAAAATTCTATTGAATCCAGAGGTAATTGAAGAATTTCGTCTTTCTCCTTCGCATTTGATTGAATTATAGGCTATCGTTGAAATCGAAGTAGAGTGGTAAGAGGATTTTTCGGAAAACGACAATGGATACGCGAAATCCAATAACAGAAAAGGCCAGAAACAGCTGCAGTACAATTATCACTGTTGCTGTTTATCATTGAGATGCTTAAATAGATTAAAATAATCCATGATAAAAACTTTACAACCAAATCTCTTGGCCTACCTCAAGTAGGCACAAAAAGAACGGTGACGCGCTTTATGAATGGAATTACATATGACCAAATTGCCAGTGCTGGATGACAGGTGGGGTCTGTAAATAAACGAAAGATGAACACCCTAAAACTACTATTGGAGAAGGAATGAAAACCCAGCACGCTCCTAAACAGAATTTATAGAAGAAACAATGCAAAAAGAACATCGGTTCTATACTGAACTATATGTGAATCGATTATAAATGACTATTGTTTCTCGCTAAATAGTTTTTTTAGGAATATATTTTAAACTTTTGGTTGCTATAAACTGTTTTACCTTTTGGGGCTCAAAATTTAATTTTCTCCTGGTACTGTGTGATAGACTGAAGTCTATCTCATAGTACGTGATGCAACGGGGAGAAGAAAGAGGTCTGTGGAAAGAAAGAGGTCCTTACTGTAACCGTCGGGGAGAACTATTAATATGTTGAATTAAAAGCAATATCTTTTAAATTTAAAATTTAAAAAAGAAACTCGTTTTATTTACATCGTAATCAAAATAATGAAGATAATTTGAATGAACCACAGGGTTCAGTTTTTTTGGGCTTGAGTTCGTTCTTTTTTCTATAAATTTTCCTTCATAAGTTCCCTATACCAGTATAGTTTTCTTTATGTTTCCTATGCCAGTACAGTTTCCAAACAAGTTGTTCTCATACTTTTCTTTACTTTTGCCAGCAAGCTGTATAGCTCGACTTTGATATCTGTTCTCATCCTTAAGTTTCCTTTTTCTTACTTGTGAAACCATTACAATAAATAATTTTCTTATGGAATTAAATTTTGTGAAACACTTTGTTTAAGTCTTGTATCAAGTATCCAAAACCTAACAAAAAATAGAACTAATTTTAAACTTTTCAGATATTTTACCAGTTATAAATAAAAAGATTAAAATTATTGTTCAGATACCATAAATATTTTTGCAGTTTATAACTATCGATTCTGAACTAAAAATAAAATAAAAATTGATTTTTTCAATTTTTACGTAATGTCACTCATTACGTCATATATGGTTATTGGTACACAATTGGTGTTAGGTCTTACGTCATGTCACTTATTACTTCATATATGGTTATGATTTCTTAAAATTCAACTACCTTTGAAAATATGAAAAGACATCTAAAATGCAGTTTTCTTGGTAAAAAGTGATTCTATTTTAATCTTTTTTGTTTTTGATTTAAAAAGGCATTAGCACTTTTAATTCCTGTTCAAATAAGCCCTGTTGCAAAATTCTAGGACCTCTGGGTCGATACGATCACCTCTGGTAAAAGAAAGGGCAAATAAACACGTATCTGTGATATTTCTTCTGGCAAAAAATACAAAATTCCACATTTTTGCTGATAGGAGCTTAAAACCTCTACTGTAAGGTTCTCTGATACTCTGAATCTGATTTTCATTAAGATTCTTTGACTTTTAGGGGGTGTTTTTCCTTTTTTTTTTGGAAAATAAGGCAAATTTTCTCAGACTCGTAACTTTCGATGGACATGAGTAAACTTGATGAAACTTATATATTTAAAATCAGCTGAAAAATCCAATTCTTTTGATTTAAAATCAGCATAAAAATCTAATTCTTTTGATGTATCTATAGATATTAAAATTCCGATTTTTTTGGAGTTTCGGTTACTATTGAGACGAGTCGCTCTTACTATACAGTTCGTTAACACGAACTGTTTGATAAAACAATAATACATGCTTTTCAAATAATGACTCAAAATGCATAGATATAGTATGCAATCCATGCATAGTTTGCCAGTCATAGGTATTTAATAAACATGTTGAAATAAAAAATACTCAACTTTCTAAGCATTGTGCCCATTCACTTATATACTATACTGAAAAGATTGAAAACGTAAGGTATGAATAATATTTTATCCATTTTTTTATTATTATTTGATCCTGTCTTCGTGCTCTTTTGTTTTGTTTCTCGTTTTTTTTTTCAAGTTGCAATGTAATTTTTATTTTTCAGAATGTCTGATGCTGCTCGAGCCTTTGAACAATGCGATAGGATATATAAGCCAGTATTTGCAGATCCTAAGCCCAGTAAAACTGCAGAAATATATGAGCCAAATGACCGTTATCATAGGCCATCATCTTCTGGTTTCTCTGTTGCAAGAGAAGAGTTTCGAGAACTGCGTGCTGGCAGTAGTAAGTCCTTTGCCGCTACGCTCTTCCAAATTGGTTCTTTTTCCATTTAGACACTACGATCCCACGTGTTTTCCAAAGGTGACTCCAGTAACCCTGGATTTTCTATACATAAATTCTAAACGATTATGGATGCGTCTCCTCGCCTAGTATATTTTTGTACATTTTCTAGTCTTATACTTGACTTGACTTAAGTTCCGTCCGGCCTTTGTGGCTGTGTTGAGGCTTCTTCTCTTCTGAGCAAATGATAAATGTGGCGACGGTAGGTCGATCTGTCTGGCGCTAGACGAAGTAGCTGGGGGAGGTTATGGGCCGGAAAATTGTCGGTCCATCTCTTACGAGGTCGACCTCTGGGGCGCGTGCCGTGAACCCGTCCTTCAAATGTGATTTTTGGAAGCTGGTTGGCCGACATTCGCTGGATATGGCTAAGCCAGCGGAGTTGTTGGCTTCTGACCCGGTCCATGATAGTACGGGGACAACGGAGTAGTTTTCGGAGGTCTTCATTTGAGACTCGGTCAATGTTGGTAATCCCCGCAATGCGTCTAAGGTATTTAGTTTCAAAAGAGGATATCCTTTACTCATCATCAGTCTTTATTGAACAAGTTTCAGTTCAGCATAAGGTAATCGATATTATGAAAGAGTTGGATTAGTCACGACTTCAGAGACGTTAGGAAAGTCTTGTTTTTCCAAAATTGACAAAAGGTTCCTGAACCGTGCACATTCCAGCCCAAGTCTTCATTTAATCGAATTTGAGCAGTCATTAGCAGTTAGAACGCTCCCTAGGTAGACGAAGGGGACAACATTTTCTAATGGCTCTCCTTTTATTGTTAGTTACACGTTTCTTGAAGCAGGGTCTCCAGACACCCGCATAACCTTAGTTTTGGATGTATTAAGGCCTCGGTTGCTGACACTAGTTTGTCGGTGTCAGCTTGGAGTAGATGCTCTTGACTATTGAGTTTCTCGATGTCATCTGCTAACGCCAGTTCATCTATAAGCTTTTCTCCAATCTCTGCACTGTCAACAGTATCAGAAAATGATATTGCTGTGGTGGGAAATAGGCTAAAGATGTGGGTTGGCAAGAGGCAACCTTGAAGAATGCCCGATAGTGCCAGAAACTCCTTTGTCAATCCTTCTGGCGTCAGAACTTCGCTGACGAAATGAGAATATATGTCTTATCAGAGTTACTATGTTCTCACCGGGTCCATAGTATAGCAACATGTGCCATAATACATCTCATTTTATCAAGTCAAAACCCTGCTTGAAATTAATGATGACTAGTTGTAATTTTTTTGCAAACTTGACTTACATCCCCGTCGTTTGCCAAATAGGGAAAATCTGGTCTATGGTAGAGCGGTCTTTTCAAAAGCCTGCTTGGTATTCCTTAGATATGGTTTGTCAGAGATTTCAGATGGTCAAGAAGTATTTTTGTAAGAATCTTCACCGGTTGGCTTGTTAAACTTATTGGTATGTAGTCTTCCTTTTCCCCCTTTTTAAAAAGGGGGACGATGGTGGCTTTCGCCCAAGATCTGGGGAAGTGGCCTGTTTCCCAGACACTTGTTATGACTTTGTGATTGATATCGACCAGTTCTTCTGGGCCTGCTTTTAATAGTTTTGAATGAATACCATCAGGACCTGGGGTTTTATACATTTTTAGAGACTTTACTGCTAAGAGTACTTGATCTTTTAGTTGAAGAGGTGTTGGGTCTACTGGGTACTTCGGTAGTCGAAAAGACAGTAAGGTGTTCGGGTCGGGTGTTATTGTGAGTTTCAGTTTTTCACTGAAGTGATCCTTCCATCGTTCTCATTTTCCTTCGGAGTCCGTGATTGGGAGCCCGTGTTTATCTAACAGCGTAGGAGCGGCCGAGGACTTCTTTTTTGACAGTTCGCGGATTTTCTTGAACTCGAAGTTGACATTACCATTTTGAAAGGCTTCTCCAAACTCACGACATTTGTCATTGACGTAGTGTCGTAGAGCTTGCCGAATTTTCTCTTCTAATAGGCGCTTCAGCCTCTTGTACTCGTCCTTGCTTTGTCGATCTACCTTGTTAGCATGGGCGCGCTTCTGCACACATAGATCAATAATTTCGGGGGTGATCCACAGTTTATCCGAATGGGTCTGAATTCCCAGGATTTCACTAGCAGTTTCTCTTAGATGATGGATGCGCTTTCGTCGACCAATCGGTCATTTTCTTCTGCTGTTGGAGCTTCCATGGGTTGGATTCTCGACAACTTGTTTGAGATGCTGTTCTATACCTGTTCCTTGTTTCTATGTTTTTCAGCAGGTCGACACGATATCTTGGTAAGCTTTTCTTAGGCTGTTGGGGCTTCCGAATGCGCAAACGGAGCTCAGACATGACTAGAACGTGGTTCGAGTTGAAGTCACCACTGGCTATGGAGACTGTGTTCCGTACTGATGATATCCATCGCTTGCAGACAAGTATGTAATCAATCATGTTTGCAGTGCGGCCGTCAGGGGATCTCCAAGTAACTTTTCTTCGTTCTCTATGACGGAAAATGGTGTTCGTTATGAAAGGTTCGTTATCCCGACAAAATTCGATGAGCACTTTACCCCTCTGATTCTGCCGCCCATGCTCGAACTTGCCCGTAACGTCTTCTCATTAATTATTTGAGTGTTCGTGAGTGGCGTTGAAGTCTCCAATCACGAACAGAACATCTTTCTTGGGAGCAGTGTCAACGGTGTGTTGGAGTTCACTGTAGAATTCTTCGACTTCTTGGTCACTCCGGGACGAGTCTTGGGCGTAAACTTTGATTAAGGTCATGTTGGCAATGAATCCCTTCAGACGAATGGTGATAATACGTTCAGAGACAAGATGGACGGCAAGAAGAGACTGTTTGACTCGCTTGGAGAGTAGGAAACCGACACCTTGGCGGTGAACACCGTCTCTTCATCCAGACATGATGAGCGTTATGTCGTTTATTATTTCTATTCCTTTGGAGGGAAGGTGAGTCTCAGATAGTCCAACGATGTCCCAGCGGTAACGGTTCATCTCGTTTAGGACTAGTTCTCTTTTTCCTGGTTTGGCTAGTGTGCGTACGTTTAGCGTTCCTAGTCAGGGATATGTTTTTGGGGTCAGGATAAACGAAGTCTTCTCCGACTGGAGAGTCGTCCAAACGGATAAATGATCGTCGGCTGCCCCGGACGCGGTAGCAAAATCATTTTCTTTTTCATCATTATCAACAGTATCATTCTCGCAATTTGCAATTCTTGGTCTCATACCGTCGGTTGCCCCGGACGCGGTAGCACGGTTTCTTACTTTCTTATTCGCCATTTTCATCATTTATATTTAAGAGAAGGTGTTTCATGGCTAATTTGTCGGGGTAGCGGTAAGTCACTCCTCTCTACCCTTAGCAGAGGCCATTGTCCATGCAACTAGATCGTCTGCCCTTCACAGTTGTCCCTCTAGGAAGGGATCCTCCACTTCGGTGGTCTGCGACGCCGAGCAATTTTTCCCATTACTGGGGGAAGGTGTGTAACCGCCGGGACATGTCCACACGCCGGTGGGCCCTGCATGGTGTACATCAGAGGGGCCTTTCTCTTCCTCCACCTGTATTTCGGACCCTCGGGCGAAGGTGTCACAGTTTCAATTATGGACCCCAGGAACTAGGTTCCCCCCTAGGTCCATACTTTCTATGGAGGTATCCTACATACCTGTTGGACGTTCCCCTATCCGCCACCTGGGGATGCGCTGAGTGTCCTGTGGGATGCCCCCTACTAAGAATATGACTCAGTAGGACTCAGAATATAGAAAACAATATATAGGACTCAGTCTTATAAAAAACAAAATATTCTCTCTAAAAAATTAAGAGGCTTATTATTGATCTTAAGTTCAATTATGCAAATGTCGGATTCTGATTTTGTTTAGAGTATGGAGTACGGAAAAAATGCCTTTTTGTTTTGAATACGGAGAGAACTAGTTTTCAACTAAAATTAATGTACCCTGAGGTAGGTTATTTTTGAAGACCACACTGCCTTTCCACCACGTACAAATAGCAGTTGAAATAGGGATAAATTCGTTATTAGACAGTTTTCATTGTCTAATAAAAGGAGATATTCTTTTATTTGAACTGTTATTTGTACGGACCCTGAGGTACATACAAATAGACAGTTTTTAAAATGTCCGTTTGTCAACAACTGTTGAACAAATTAGACAGTTTTCATTGTCTGATAAAAAGATTTTTTTTTTTATTTGAACTGTTATTTGCACATACCCTAAGGTATCCTAGTATATGAAGAAAAATTGTTGTGTCCAAAATGCTTTCATCTTTGTGAAAAAGTTTCCTTCCTTATGAAATTTCATAAAAACGTATTTGTTTCTTGTGCTTTCCCAAGGTTGAGAGATCCGATGGTCTTAGCGCCAGTTGTTGGCGCAGATATTAGCTTATTTAACCCTTTGATGCCTGAAGGTTCCCTCAGGAACCACAAATTTCAGAATTTTCTATTATCAAAATTACACAAGCTAGCCCCTCGGGGTTGCTATCACTGTGTGATAGTCAACGAGCTCTATTCCCAGTATTTTTTTCAGTTTATGATGTCCGCCTTTGGGTGAAATAATCACGTTCGAAGTAAGTACTTTTTGCCTCCTTAGATTTTCCACAAAGGTGGGCATGTTATTTTGTAATTGACAAAGTAGTGATTTGTTCTTGTTTTTATTTCACTGGCCTGGTATAGAGTTAGGTCTGACAGTTTAAATGAAGTGCCGTTTGCATCGATAGTGTGGAAATTAAGGGAAGGTAGGGGCCCTAAGAATCGTGGTTACTAGAGGAACCATCCGTCAGAAATGGGAACTTTTCAGGCGACTGAACGTATATAGAGTGTGATATGCTAAGATATCCCGTAACAACAGTTTTTACGCCACTACCTTATAATTTCTGATGGTTCGACCATGCTAAGTACCTCTGAGGAACCATCCGGAACAGCTTGAGCTTGAGGTTGCCATTGTCAATAGTAAAATACTAAACTTTCTATAGCTAAATTACGATATTTCCTGTAGATACAATAAGTAAGATTGACAACCAATAGTTTCTCAACCAATATGTCTTTTCTATGGTTGCAATGGACGAATCTACATCCACTGCACCAAAAACAGCGGAAGATGAGTACTCTACAATTATGAAGAAACTACGTTCATGCCCAATTTCATTGGCACAAGCTGTGAATTTTGTACTTTGTCCAGATGATACTTCTTACCTCGAAGGCCTGCCAAGTGAAGATGAAGACCCATCTGATCCGCAGTATGTTCCTCCTGACGAAGTTTTAGACGAACTGCTCGAAGCTGAAATAGAAACCGGCAGAATTGAGGCCAATGACTGTGACAGTCAGGATGAGTCTCAAGGTAATGGAGGTGAAGAAACCCGACCACAACAAGCCCCAAGTATTCCTACTTCCAAACCAATGAGACGACGAGACATTGCTTGGAGGAAAGTAGATTTTATCCCACCAGACACTGCGGAAAGATCAGCTTCGAGTCGACCAAGAAATGAGCGCCAAGACCCCATTGAAACATATCAGGTTGTTTTTTGACAACGAAGTAATAGCTACATACGCGATCAGACGAATATATATGCAATTCAGAAAGATGGCAAGCAGTTAGGCGTTTTTTCGACTGACATTGAGCGTTTTCTGGGAGTCCTTGCGTTTACAGGAATAGTGCAAATGCCCTCCTATCGCAGCTACTGGTCGAACAGAACTTGTTTCTCAGTGATAATCGATGCTATGTCAAGTGAGAGATTTGAACTGATAAAAAAGTATGAGCATTTCAATGACAATGTATCACCCAAGCCTCAGGGAGATTCTGGTTACAACAAGATCTATAAAATTCGTCCCTTGATAGAGAAGGTTCGAGCCAACTTCATGAAGATACACCCGGAAGAACAACAGTTCATTGATGAGCAAATAGATCCGACGAAGCAGCGAATATCGCTGAAGCAGTACAATCCGAAAAAACCACATAAGTGGGGATACAAGTTCATCTCCAGAGCGGGAATAAGTGGATTTGTGTATGATTTAGAAATGTACACTGGCAAGGGATCAGCTGATACAAGCGATTTGGGAGTTGGTGGTGATTTTGTCCTCCGACTTGCGAGGGGAATCCCAAACCAAATGAACTACAAGCTCTTTTACGACAACTGGTTTTCGTCACTAGACCTGGACCAAACCCTAACTGACCAGGGTATACTTACACCGGTTACAGTTAGAGTAAACAGGTTAAAAGGCTGCGCTTTTGAACTAGATAGCAAAATGAAAGCGCAAGGAAGAGGCTTGTATGACTGGCGTGTAGAAACGCAGTCGAATTTTGTAGTGGTGAAGTGGTATGATAATAAGCCGGTTCACTTGATATCAACCTATGCAGCTGTGGATCCTGAAGATACCTGTGAGAGGTGGGATGGCAAGCGAAAAGAGCATATAGAAATGAAGAGACCACACTGTGTGAAGGAATACAATCGCCTTATGGACGTGGCGTCGATCTTGCCGATATGCTGATAGAGCTGTACAGAGTTAACTTTAAGTATCAAAACAAGTGGTACATGTGAATTGTCTTGTTGTTGTTTGAACTTGCCATTATAAATGGGTAGATCCTGTATGGCAAATTCTTCTTACAGGAGAAAGACCCATAGACTTGCTGCAGTTGAAAACGGATGTTGCACGCGCCTTACTGTCTGGCGCATCCTCAGCGACACCTAAGAGAGGTAGACCACTCAACGAAGCTCTATCCCAAAAGAAAAGAAAGTATAGTTGCCGCCCACCAGACTTGACGAGACTCGACGGCCAGGAGCACTTTCCAGCTTGGATAGACAGCAAACAAAGGTGCCGATCTTGTGTTCAAGCCCACTCCAAGGTGAAGTGTATGAAGTGCGAAGTGGCTTTGTGTTTCACGCCAAACAGAAACTGTTTCCTATCTTACCACACTAGCTAGGTGATGTGTGACTATGTGCTGTTACTGCCGGATGTTGCCTGTGGGAATCATTCTGTAGTTTCTTCACTTTCATCAATAAATTTTTTTTCTTGGTATTTTCGTCGTGGAATGACCTTATATAAAGCACAGAAACAGGCGCGGAATTTTTTCCTCTCTTTTTTCAATATTCAGGCATCAAAGGGTTAAAAATGGACTCGATTCCAACAAATGACTGTAAAGCTGGAACGGTGCTGAAGGAACGTCTTCAGTTGGCTTTTGTCCGAAAATTAAAGCTGATTCGTTTGGGAAAAAGGAAACACGCTGAGCTCTGCCTCTCTGTCTATCTTAGCTCAAAATTTAATATTCAGTGTACTCTGGTTCAAAAACTTAAAGCTCTACTTTTAAAATTCCTATGATGGAAAATAAAGCATATTGATTTTGAGGGGTTTAACCTCGTTGAGGTTTGATCATGAAAAGCCAGTACACAGACTAAATTATTGGCAGACGAGTAGCGCTGCCCAAATAAAGTGTGAAGTGACTTCCGTGAATTATTTCTCATGAAGGTACTTCATCCCTTTCATGCACTTTGCATGATAGGGAAGAACTTTGGAGGATGCTCATTCGACTGGAAATTGAAAGTCCTATTGCCCTTTGAACAGTCCAATCCCGTGGCCTTTTTGATTCCTCCCCCCTTAGAGACATTCGGTCAATATTTGGAGATAGCTGTTTTTTTCAAATTAGTCGAAAGCCTCTACAGATATACTTTCAGAGGTGACATTGCCACCCACAGCCCCTGGGGAAAAGGCTGTAACTTATGCAAGTTGTCGGTTTTTTACGCATAGATTTTATGTTAGAAAAGAAAAGCAGGTTTTTATCTTGGGTGTCTGATTAGGTCGAAACTACCGGAGTTCGTTCTTTGGACTATCTAAATCCTGCATTTTGTTTGAAGTGGGGTTTGGGGGAGTGCCAGGGGACCCTGAAATGGGCCTAAATTTTTTTTTACTGATTTGTTTATTTGGCTAGGCCAAGATTCCCAGAGTTTTCCTAGACTATATTCGGAAAAGAGTTGATTTGAAATTTCTGTCATAGAAGAGGCCCCTTCGGTTGAGTTGATTTTAAATCTTGATTTGGAGGATCAGAGGTAAGTCGAAGCAGCTGTATGTGTCCGGGTCATCGAAACTGTTTGTTTGCAATGTCTTGAGTACAGCTCTGGATATAGAGTTGAATCTTTCATATATTAAAACTGAACTTGTGGAATCACCAGAGACCCGATCAAAACTTAGATAGCCATTTCGTTCCAAATAGTCGAAAGGCTCGACAAATATGCCTCGACGATGACATGACTCCCACAGCCCCTTGGAGTAAACTATGGAAGCTGTCCATTGTTTTCATATAGCTTATGTAATGGAAATGGGAACATGTGTGATCATGGATGTCTGATTAGATCGACGGTTTTAGAGATGTCTCTCTGGGCAAAGGAAATCAAACAATTTTGTCTGAGGAGGGGACCTGGAAATAGGGAATTTTTTCTTGTTCCTGATTAGTTGTATTTCGAGCAAGCTCTTACGGATCGTTCGTTTGGCCGAGATCCTACAATTTCCTAAGAGTAAATTTGGGAACGACACGCATTCCTGGTAAATAAAAAAAAAAAACATGTGCACCTGATTTTTTAGATTATTTAGTGTCTTCTAAATAGCTTAAGGAATCCAGTTGACACTTTAAGGGAGTATTGGAGGGTAGGGGAAATGAGTGAATTTTAGATTTTTACTTGGGGGAAGGTGAATGAATACACCTTCTGTGTTTTCAGGTCATTGAAATAGCATGTCAGCAATATCTCGGGAACGGCTTGGAGGAAGGAATTGAAACTTTCTGGATCTGTTGAAGAAAGGAAGGGGGAAAGGAAAAGGGAAAACTTGTGTATTATACGCCACTCACTCAAGTTTACGCTGTGTAAAACTCGAGAAAAAACCGTTTTCTTTGTTAGTTTCTTCGTTACTTTAGAAACAAATTTGGGCTGTATATTTGCACATTATTGATATTGATATATTTAGTTAACTTTAACAAAACGTTACATACAAAAATCAATATGATTCACCCAAAACCAAACGGTTAGGGGGGGGGGGGGGGGTAAATTAAAGCGGATATGCATGCAAAATGTGTAAGGTACAATTATTCTGCATGTTATGAAGTAAGAATTGTTTTCTAACTTCAAACTGTCCAAAGACTTTACCCCACCCCCTAATGTGTAAATATATAACCCAAATTATAAATTTTACATCTATTCTGTCACTTGTCTTTGTCTTGTCTCACGCTAAGCCGAAATAAATTAACAAAGAAACCGCTTTGTTCTCGATTTTTACACAGCATAAACTTGAGTGAGTGGCGTATAATACACAAGTACGGAAAAAGGGATTCAAAATTAGTTTTGGGGTAGTGGAAGGAGCCAAACAACTGTTTTCTCCATTCCAGACAAAAATACCGTTTTTTCACTCTAAGCTCCAATGGGTTTTATGCATCGCTAAGTAGCAAGATAAATCAAAAGACACTATATGCATCGATGTTATCAAAATATCACGTGCACTTTATCCTGGGAATGAGGATAGGCCTTTTAAGTTTGAAATTGAAAGTTCAAGTGCCCTTTTTTAGAACAAAACTGATTTGATGGCTGGGACCCCTTCCCCCGTCCTTTCTCGCTACTCCCCCCGCAGCTCCCGAGACATTTGTCTGAAATTTTAAGATATTTTTTTTATCAAATTAGTCGAACTGTTCAATAAATATGCATCTTTGAATGACATGGCCCTACACACCCTAGGACAAGGGTCGTAAATAGGGCATATCAGGGAGTCTTGGGGGAGGGGGGTCAAGTGGAGCTCAAGTTTTGACTTGGGATGGAGAAGAAGTAAATCGGAACACACTGTTTGTATGCAGGTCATAAAAATAGCATAACTGCGATATCTGTACAACGATTTGGCATTTGAAGTTAAACTTACGGAAACTCTTATTAGCCTAATAGAAGTAATTTATTAACTCTTTTATTAACATTAACAAAATTTATTAAGTCTTATATTAACAAGTGTTAAATCCTCAAAAATCATTAAATCATTTGGGAGCTAGGTCGTACCCAGGGTAGGGAATGTTAGCTCTGTGAAATGTGAAACGCTGCCAAATAAAAACTTTTCCTGTTTGAACCCCTTCCCCCTTGAATCAAAACATCAGGTAGCAGCCTGCTTAGACAATTACTAGAAGAGAACCACTCGTGGGATGGGACTGGTTAGTGCCTTTGACTTCTTTTTCATTCTCTTTGCGGTTCGATTTTTCATTTCATCCTTTTTCAGATGACGAGCCATGCAGTCGTTTACTGGTCGTTGCTCCTCCCACAGTTAACCAAGATCAATTGTGGAAGCTCTTTGATTTGTTACCTGGTTTAGATTATTGTGATAATAGGACGGACTACTCAAAATCACCGAGGGTAAGTTTTTTTTTTTTTTTTTTTTTTTTTTTTTTTTTTTTTTTTTTCATAAAATGATCAATAATGTGTAATCTATTCTACTATGAAAGGACATTTTATGTGGTACATCCTCAAATCAAGAAAAGTAGCTCCCAGTTTCTTTTTTTCATCAAACCTGTCAGCAGTGGTAAGTTCTTAACGGTATTCAAATTGGTTGTATGTATAAATTTTAACCTATTTTTTCTTAAGTACTTTGAAAATTATAGCATTTTCTGGAAAAAGGCTTTGTAGATTTACTGGGGTTGTCTTTAACGTAAAATCAACAGTATTTTGCTCACAGTTGGCACAATAGGAAATATTAAGGCGACTGGGTGAGGGGAGGGTATCCAAAGAATTTTTGACACCCTATCTGCACAGGTATCTTCCCTCAATAGAGTCTGTAAATTTGGTATATCTGACTATTCTCTTGGATCTCTTGTAGGATTATCTGCATCAAAGACAATGTACAGCTTTGATCTAAGTAAAAAACGATTCAGTTTCCGTCACAAAATGTACCTCCATGGAAGTGGAGGGGGGAAGGAACTCGTCTCACAAAGGATCGTACAAGGGTAATATCACCCGAAAAGCCTACCAGCAGTCAAAACAACACAAAATGCTTGAAAATCCCGACATTTAGCTTCTGAATGCGTTTTTTATTAGATTAATAAAAAAAAAAATTCCTACTGTCTTCTAAAGTTCAAGACTTTTTTATCATTAAAAAAAATCCAGAATATGCTGCTGTTAAAATCCATAAATATGTCACATAGCATATCAAATGATTTTAGCTTGGTGAAATATGAGTCTAACTTATGCCGGATTTACATTTAACTGCATTGTACAGACTGGCTCGGAGAGGCCGCTGTTAGAATTGGGGCTGATATTGGGAAGATAAATAATTGTATTGAAAAAATAATGTGGTTTTGAAATATAACATTCGATGCGTTCAATGTATTTAACTCGTCAACATTAATGGTTTGACATAATATAGATTATTGGATAACATTCAGTTGAGTTTTGTCTGGTAACTTGTTGGTATTTTAATCCGAAAAAGCTTTATCGACTTTCAGAAAGGGCAAAACTACAGTAGTCAACCGTTAGGGTTATAATTTACTGGTATAAATATGGAAAAATGCGTTTGTGAAAATTTCGATAACAACTGTTATAAGAAGTCATTCGATTAGAGATAAGCTATACCAAGAATGTAGATTATGCAGGTAGGCGCTAATGCTATTTTTTTAGAGGATGAAGGAAGGGATGGGTTTGTAATTTTGCGTGGAAACAAAATTCTAGTAAACATCGTGAAAATTGAGAAAAATCTGATCTTGAACTATGGTCGCATACCTGCAATGCACAGATATTCAAATATGCATTAAATCATTTGCAGTTAAAGTAATTAAGAAGCAATCTACTTCACATAGAAAACTCTTGGAGTTTTTAAGAATTTTTCCATCTAAATGATGGATTATCAAGGTACCCCAATTTTATGGGTTAGATATCACTTTATAATTCCCAAATTAGAGAATTTTGTTGTATTCCAAAGCCAAAACTATGTTTATAAGAGTAAGAGTTATTTAAAATATTTTAAAAGGAATTTGATCCCAAAATGCTATAGTTCAAACAGGAGAAAACCCTAGGAGGTATTGTCATGGATCATGGTATTAGCTTGCATGAGTCATATGTAGCATTAAATGTAGCGTGGGTTATTTATTTTGTTATTTTGGTAAAAAGATGTCAATCAGGGGAATAGTTCTTATTATATAATATTTGAGACATTTGCGTGCGCCGTATCGCGTTCATTAAAGTCCCGATATATCTTTAGTATTTAAACTAAATAACAAGTTATTATTTCCTTTTTTTGAAATAGATAAATACGTACGAAGGATTTTTTATTGATCATATTCAATAAAAAAGCGGCAAAATTAGTTTGTTTTTCTCCCTCGAACATATATTTTTCTTCCCTTTTCAGGATCAAAGAATGGTGATAGTGGCAGTATACACTTCAGTAAGTGCAGCAACACATGCTAAAGAAAAGTTACATGGTTTTGAATACCCCCCTGGTCATAGACTCATTGTCAAATACGATGCTCTTCTTCCCGGAGAAAAATTCAGGCAAGTAGAAAGTTGGAATTTAACTAATTGGTTTCTAACCAGAATAGATGGTTTTGGTTAGTTTCTTTTAGACTTCAAATGGATGATTTTGAAAAGATTTGTTCACAGTCAGGAACATTTTATAGGGTCGTATCCAAACTGAAGAAAAAAATCTGATACATCCCATGATAAAAATAAGTTGGGAAGTCTTTCATGTTCCATTGGAACTCGCATTTAACCTTCCACGCCTATTGTTAGTTTTAACCATCATTCTGCGACACTTTGTTTTCTTTCCACTATGAGTGTTGGGATTTACCGTGTTTTCATTTAATGAAAACATCAATGCCTTCTGAAAATTTTCTGGACTTCTTCATCAGAATTCACAATTGCAAACAGCAAATGCTTAGATTTGAAGAGGTTAGCCTGGATTTCAAAAACCTGTTTGTTAGATTATGTACCCCGGTAGCTTTGTTATGTTTGCCGTTTTGGGTCGTAGCTATCACCATCTCTGCTTACGAGCCTGAGACATCTGACTTATTCTTCTCATCCTCGTCCCCTGAAGCTTTTCACTTGATATCTTGTAACATCTAAGTATAGGGGATTGAAATATCGTTCTTAATAACCTTAATAAGCGTGATAGGAAGCTAGGTCTAATGATCAGCGGTGAAAAATTGGCAAGTATTTTATAGTTTGGGACTTCACCCAATGTGTTTTGAAGGTAGGGAATGACAAAGCTGAAGAAGAAGATAGTTTTTTTGTTTTTTTTTGCGTAGCTTTATAAATATTGATAGGAAGATTTTAAGGACTTAGATCTGGGAATAGAATTTGGAAATGTCTAGACCAGTCTTAAGCAGATCAGATTTAGGATTTTTTTTAAACTTAAATATTGTTATTTGATTGTATTCAAATATTCCGTTGATAAATAAATGTAACGCATTTTGGGTTCTTTATCAGTTGAATATTTAAAACGAACCTATAAATAAACTGGAATTTCGATATATGCATACTCAGGTTATACCAATTAAGTGTCGAGGAAGGATTAAGTTATTAGTTTAATTATTGCTTTAGCGTTAATGATTATTTTTAAGGAGTTATTTATTGATATTTTAGGATAATAGTCTGAATATCAGAACTATTAAGATGTATTGATGGGAATACGTACTTTGGAACTAATCATAGGCAGCGCGCTAGCGCTGCCTAAGTAAAGAACGATGTGGGCACAATGTGTTG
The DNA here is from genome assembly GCF_049724085.1 of Artemia sp. Qi Xiang Cuo. Taxonomy (NCBI): domain Eukaryota; kingdom Metazoa; phylum Arthropoda; class Branchiopoda; order Anostraca; family Artemiidae; genus Artemia; species Artemia sp. Qi Xiang Cuo. Next base: position 40,388,039 of record NC_142801.1, read on the forward strand.
TTTTAATTTTTTTTTTTTTTTTTTCTCCCTACCCGGGCACTTTGTATGGAAGGAGTTGTCGTATAAACTTCGAAAGGGGCTTATTAGATTGGAAATTGGAGTGGCTAGTGCCCCTTTTAATAGTCGAAATGATTGGAGGGCAACTAGCCTCCCCCCCCACGTCCCTCAGTTCACACAACACAACCCAACAAAATTTTATGATTGCCATTTTGTTCAGCGTAGTTGATTTCCAGATAGAAAATATGTTTTTGAGGAGGACACTCCCCCACAATCTTCGGGGCAAGGGTTTTATGTTATGGCCTGGGGGAATATAAGGTTTTTATAGAAGGCGTTGTTGTAGAAACTTCAAAAAAGGCTCCTTAGATTGGAAATTTAAAGGGCTAGTACCTTCTTTAATAGTCGAAAGTGATTGAAGGGCCACTAGCCCCCCCCCACGCCCATTATTCCCCCAAACAAGGCCAAACGAAATTTGGAGCTAACCATTTTGTCAGCGTATTCAATTTACAGACAGAATATATGTTTTTGTCAATAAAACTCCCACACAAATCGGTTGTCATATGTGCCTTGGTGTAGCTTAAAGGTTCTGTGAACGGCTCTGTGGTTCAAACTTCAAAACAGTCTCATTGGATTAGGAATTCAAAGGGCTAGTGGCGTTTTTAATAGTCGAAAATTGTTGAAGGATACCTAGCCCCTCCCCACGCTCCATCTTCCCCAACACGTATCGAATAAAAATTTGGAGATGATCACTTTGTTCAGCGTAGGCTACTTGATTTCCAGATAGAAAATATCTTTTTGAGGAGGACACTCCCCCACAACCCTCGGGGCAAGGGTTTTAAGTTATGCTCGGCGGGCATATAAGGTTTTTATAGAAGGTGTTGTCGTAGAAACTTCAAAAAATGCTCATTCGATTGGAAATTCAAACGGCTAGTTCCCGTTTTAATAGTCGAAAGTGATCGGAGGGCCACTAGCCCCCCCCCTGCCCCCCTCATCCCCCCAACCCCTCCAATCACTATTTTTAGATCGCCATTTTGTTCAGCGTAGTTGATTTCCGGATAGAAAATATGTTTTTGAGGAGGACATTCCCCCACAACCCTCTGGGCCAGGGTTTTGAGTTATGCCCTGGGGGCATATAAGGTTTTTATAGAAGGTGTTGTCGTAGAAACTTCAAGAAAGGCTCATTGGATTGGAAATTCAAAAGGCTAGTGCCCTTTTTACTAGTCGAAAGGGATGGGAGGGCAACTAGTCCCCCCCCCCCCTCTACCCCCATCAGTCCCCCAACCACCTCAAATAAATATATTGAGAGCGCCATTTTGTCCAGCGCAGTTGTTATCTAGAGAAAAAATGTGCTTTAGAGGAAAACACTTCCCCACAACCCTCTGGGCAAGGAGTCTGGGCTATGCCCTGGGGGCATATAAGGTTTATATAGGAAGCTTTTTCATAGAAACCTGGAGAAAGACTTATTGGGTTGGAAATTCGAAGGGCCATTGCCCTTTTTAATAGTCGAAAGTGATGGGAGGGCAACTAGTCCCCCCCCCCCCTCTACGCCCATCATTCCCCCAAACTCATCCAATCAAAATTTTGAGATAGCCATTTTGTTCAGAGCAGTTGATTTCCAGATAGAAAATATGTTTTTGAGGAGGACACTCCCCCACAACCCTCGGGGCAAGGGTTTTAAGCTATGCCCTGGGGGCATATAAGATTTTTAAGAAGGTTTTGTCATAGAAACTTCAAAAAAAGCTCATTTGATTGGAAATTCAAAGGGCTAGTGCCCTTTTTAATAGTCGAAAGTGATTTGTGGGCAACTAACCCTCCTCTCACGCCCACCTTTTGCCCAAACACATCCAATCAACATTTTTAGATATCCATTTTTTTCAACGCAGTTGAAAGTTTTGTAAATTAAGGTCTTTAAGGATGACAAACCACCCCCCCACAACCCTCAGGGCAAGGGTTTTAAGTTATGCCCTGGGAGCAAGTAAGGTTTTTATTGAAATGGATGTTGTAAAAACAACCAAAAGGGCTCATTCAATTGAAAATTGAAAGGGCTATTGCCCTTTTAATAGACGAAAGTTATTGAAGGGCAACTAACCCCCCTCTCACGGCCACCATTTCCTCAAACACATCCAATCAAAATTTTGAGATATCCATTTTGTTCAACGTATTCGAAAGTTCTGGAAATTAGGTCTTTTAGGATGATAAGCCCTTCAGAGCTTTCATTGCAAGGGTTGTAAGTTATGTCCTGGGGGCATATAAGGTTTATATAGAAAGTTGTTGTTGAAATTTCAAAAGGGGCTCATTTGATTGGAAATTGAAATTGCCCTTTTTAATAGTCGAAAGTGAGTGGAGAGTAATTAACCCTCCCCCCCTCTGGAAATTAAGTTCTGGAAATTATGTATTTAAGGAGGACAAACCCCCCAGAATCCCCAGGGCGAAGGTTGTAAGTTATGCCCTGGGGGCATATAAGGTTTTTAATGATAGAGACTCTATGATAAAAACTTCAAAAGGGGTTCATTCAATTGAAAATTGAGAGGGCAAGTGCCCTTTCTAATAGTTGAAAATGATTGGACGGTAACTAACCCCTCTCTTACCTCCACCATTCCCCCAAACACATCCAATCAAAATTTTCAGATAGCCATTTTGTTCAACGTAGTAGAAAGTTCTGGAAATTATGTGCTGTGAGGATGACAACCCCCCCCCCCCCCAGCCCTCAGGACGAGGGTTGTAAGTTATCCCCTGGGGGCATATAAGGTTTTTATTGAAAGTGTTGTTGTAAAAACTTCAAAAGGGCTCATTTTATTGGAAATTGGAAGGGATATAGCCTTTTCTAATAATTGAAATTGATTGGAGAAAGACCAACACCCCTCCAAACCCACTAATGCCCCAGACACATCCAATCAAAGTTTTGATTATTCCAATGTAGTTAAAAGTTCTAGAAATTAGGTCTTAGAGGTTGACAACCACCCTCACAGCCCTTTGGATAAAAGTTGTAATTTATGCCCTGGGGGCATATAAGGTTTTTATAGGAAGTGTTGTCGTAGAAACTCAAAAATGGCTCATTTGATTGGAAATTGAAAGGCCTAGTGCCGTTTTTAATAGTCGAAACTGTTTGGACGGCTTGACATTTCTATAGTAAAGATCGATGTGGGTATAATGTATTATTTTTTGTTGTTGTTGTTGTTTAGACAAGGGCACTTTGTATCGAAGGAATTGTCGTAGGAACTTCGAAAAAGGCTCATTCGATTGAAAATAGAAAGGGCTGATGCCCTTTTTAATAGTTGAAAGTGATTGGAGGAAAACTAATCCCCCTCTCACGCCCACCCTCCCATTTGACTTCATGTTTAAAAACTAAATGTTGCCATAAGATTAAATCAAAATGCACTGGTAATGCTAATTCCCGATAAGGTATCTCAGCAGTATCCCAGGAACGACTGAGGGTTTTATGTTAAAACTTTTGGGGCTGTTTCTGCTCTTAATATTTAACCAAATCAAAATAGCGTAAGTGTATCCAAGCTATCAAAGAAAGTATACATATTTTTTTTGCGAATGGTATCAAGTTTTCTATATCAGGGAAACTAAACGAGTCGTGGAACTAAATGAGACAATTGTATTTGTCTCAAGATTTTTAAGACGGTGTATCTTATTAAGCATAGCTGAAAAGTTTTCTCCAGCGTACAAAGAGCAGGCCAAACTATAAATCTTTAAAAAAAAACAAAAGATTTAAAGTATTATTTTCTTTTTCTCTGAAAACACTATGTCAATATAAAACGAACAGAAATTAATTAAAAAAAACTTTTTCCACAAAATAAGTTTTTCAAAGAAAAGCAAAGAACTCCATTAAACAAAAAATGTGCAAAAATAAAATCAAATAATCTACCAAGCGTGAAACTACCACAAATCAGCAACTATAAATAAATGAAACTCAAAACGAACAGAAATTACAATAAATAACCGAGTCAAACTCAAAACGAGCAGAAATTAACATAAGTTGTGCTCAAAACCTCTATGCCTTTCCAAGGCCAGAACATAATTTGCACTTTACTGAACAAAATACAAATGAATGTGCATTGTCAGTTTAATATACATATCTTAATATTATGAAAATCTTAATATTATTTGATTTATTAAAGTTATAAAAGTAAAAATATTTATATTTTTTTTATTTATATTTTTTGTGTGTAAGGACCAATAGACACATCAAAAGAATCATATTTTTATGCTGATCTCCAATATATAAGTTTCATCAAGTTTAGTCTTGCTAATCAAAAGTTACGCGCCTGAGGAAATTTGCCTTATTTTAGAAAAAAGGAGAAACACTACCTAAACGTCATAGAACTTTAACAAAAATCACACCATCAGATTCAGCGTATCAGAGAACCCTGCTTTAGAAGTTTCAAGCTCTTATCTGCAAAAATGTGGAATTTTGTATTTTTTTTTTGCCAGAAGAAAGATGTTTATTTGTTGTTGTTTTTTTCTCATGGATGATGGTATCGACCCAATGGTCCTAGAATATCGCGGAAGGGCTCATTCGACCGCAAATTAAAAGTTTTAGTACGCTTTCAAGAGACTAAAAAAATGGAGGGCAACTAGGCCCCCTCCCATGCTTATTTTTTTCTCAAAGTCACCCGATCAAAATTTTGAGATAGCCGTTTTGTTCAGCATGGTCGAAAAATACAATAACTATGTCTTTGAGGATGGCTTAATACCCCACAGTTTCCGGGGGAAGGTCTTCAAGTTATGAACTTTGCCCAATGTTTACATGTAGTATTGGTTATTGGGAAGTACATATCTTTTCAGGGGAAGGGACATTGCTATGAAGGGAGCGCCAGATTTCCTAGTATTTAAAAAAAAAAAACGATCAGAAATTAAATAAAAAAGAACAATTTTTTCAACTGAAAGTAAGGAGCAACATCAAAACCTAACACGAGCAGAAATTATTATGTTTATGATTGGGTTCGCTCCCTAGTCATTACCTCGCTCTTTGCGCTAAAGTTTTTTTTGTACTTTCATCAGAGCTATTTATTCTAATTAACGGCCTTTGTGATTAAGGGGTCATTCTTAAAGAATTGGAACAAAATTTGAACTTTAGCGTAAAGAGCAAGGTATTGACTAGGGGGCGAACCCCTAATATACATAATACAAATATACGAATATCGAAGTTCGCTACGTAAGTTAATTCGTAAGTTACGTCAGATCAAAATTTCAAAGAAAGCCATTTAGCCAAAAAAGGGTAAAATTAATATGCAAGTTTCGTTTTAATTATTTATGTACGGTGAGCCAAAATCAAAGCTGCATTAATTCAAAAACGTTCAGAAATTAAATAAAAAAACATGTTTTTTTTTAACTGAAAGTAATGAGTGACATTAGAACTTAAACGAACAGAGATTATTCCGTATATGTAAGGGGCTGCCCCCTCCTCAACGCCTCGCTCTTTACGCTAAAGTTTGATTCTGTCTCACAACTTTATTTTTTAAAACAATAAAAAACTTAAGCGTAAAGAGCGAGGCGTTGAAGAGGGGACAGCCCCTTTCATATACTGAATGCTTTCTATTCGTTTTAAGTTGTAATGTCGCTCCTTACTTTCAGTTTAAAAAACTTATTTTTTTTATTTAATATAAAGAAAAAACAGTTTAGTTTATGAATTTCAAAACCCATTGTACAAAAAAAAGAAAATAAAAGATAAACACTTTAATGGAAAACTCACTGATATATGTGAACGAAGATACAACTTAATATTCCTTGGATAGATGTATTATTCATCTATCTATGAAGTGTTTCTCGTTATTTTTATCAACAAATAATTTGTATTACCTTTTAGGAAACCTGAGTGGGAGTCAGCTATAGCTCCGTCATCAATGGATTCAGTAGCGGCAGCTCAATCGCTCATATCACGTCTAACGTCTAGTTACAACGGAGGTAACCTAGTGCTTCCAGGTCGGACCACCGATCTAGCTCAGATAGCTGAATCGTTTATTCAAGCCGCTACCGTCCTGCAATCAGCCGGGATCTCAACTAAAGGACCAATAACATCTGTACCTGGTACGTAATAGGTGCACAGAGGCCGAAGTCGGGATATCCTAAAAAACATCGTTGATGATGAAAGCTTAACCTTTCCTTGCTGGTCGTATTTTAAGTATCTGTCAGTGAACCTAAATTAGTGTCAGAAAGTGAAATTAAGCTTTTTTTTTTGCTAAGGGGTGATAGTCGTCATAAAGCTATCATATGCAGTATATGGCTAGAGCCGGGGTGATCACATTTTCTCTTTCTCATTCTGGAACATTTTTAAGATTACCTATGGAGAGGCAGACAACAGTAAGTTTGCACATTTTGTATTTGAATGTGCGTACGAACCCATACAAAATAACGTACTTCTCAAAAAAGGAAGTATTGTACAATCCACCAAGGAAGCTTTTTTCAACATTCGTATATAAAAAATTATTTATATGTACCGAAGACATTTTGTGTACCCATATAGGAGATTTGACAAATGTTCGCCAATCTCGTTTGCATATTATTCACTGCAAATTTATTGTCTTTTAAGTTATGAAATATATCAAATTTTATCAAGCTAATTAGGAACTTTCACACTCTTAAGAGAATATCCTTTTTTTCCGTGGTGGGTTTTGTATTTCAGTAAAGCGCTAGTTTTGAGAATTTTACAAATGTAGGGAAATTTAGCTAGTTTCGTACATATATGTAACATAAACTGCGAAGCAATATCTTTTTTTCTTTTCAATTTCTGTTCTTCACCTCCTTCAGAAAGTTTTTTTTTTTTCAAGTTTAATCAGTAAAACAATCTTTCTGCTTGAATTTTTTCACAATAAATTTGTATTCTGTTAAATTTCTGAAGTGCATTGAATTTTGTCTGTTTAACGCGGATGGTGATCTGAGCAATAGAACGTTGAAAGACACCGGTCCTCGGTAATTTAATAAAGAATATGAAAGTAGAAAACTCAATAACGTTAATGGAACAAAATAATAACTTTTAGTTTGTAATGCATTGTCTTACAAATAATTATAGTTAACCAAATTTTATGTATTGCTTCGTCAAAATTAGTTATATTTCTGCCTAGAAATACGAAACGGACTATGGATTTATCAAATAAAATTCCCTACGAACAATATTCTAAGCCACTTTTGATCTGTCTCAGAATATGTATAAGAAAAAGTGGAAATAGAAGGATATTTATCCCCAGATATGAAAACTACCGAAAGAGAAGCTAAATTTTTTCTGTCTTTATTTATAAATTTTCTATATGACGATGAAGTTAAATCAGTGTTAAGCTGTTCAGACAAATAGAGACAATGTAACTTTTAAGAAGCTTGTAAAAAATATATTTATTTTTAAGTCCTTTTCAATGGGTAACAGGTACGCGTTAGTTTCTTCAATACTTACAAAATCTTAAGGAACATAAAAATAAAATTTCCGTATCAGCTTTATTTGCTGATATTTCTGGAAGCACTTTTCTTATTTGGACCTGACCTGCTTCTACCTTTGGGAAAAGCTAGATTTGGCGCCAATGAGTGTGTTCTGCAAATCCATCCTCTTGCCTTTTTCTTGAAACTTTTTTAGAAGACAAATACGTAGGCACACAGCGTGTTCTGAGCCAAAAGACCGAGAAAGAATATTTTAAACAGCTATATTTAATGCCTCAAGCTTACCTGAACTGATCCTCCCGAAGCAGATACGGAATCAATGCATCCTACTGATAAATTTAAGTGAAGCCGCACTCATTTTGTCCTTATTTACTTAATCCTCATGCCGGGGCGGTCTTGAGAGCGTCGTTACCCTTCTCCACGTGGGGTGGTCAGTAGCAAGGGCCTCTGCATCTGACAAAGAAATTTCAGCCTAGCTCATGAATTTCCCGAGACTGTCATTCCACCAGAACTTTCGAACTTCCTCTTGGACGTTTCCAGCCACTCCACGTGGGTAGTAATAGTAATAGTAGATTATTTGTAGTAATAGTAAAAGATGTAGTAGTAGCAGTAGTAGTAATTCTGTCCTTAAGAAAAAAATATTGTGGTTGTTGTTGGGAGCCAGTAGAAAAACAAAATAAAACGTTACCAGGAAGTCTGAAATTCTTATCAACAATAAAAACTAAAGCTACAGCATAACGTGCGGTTTTCCCAAATAATTATTTATCGATACCAAAGACATTGATGCTTTTAGCCAACATCCCTATTGCAGGATCCAAAGACAGTGCCCCTAATATCTTAACTAGAGTAAGTTATGCCATAGAAACCAAAGTAAGTATCTTAATAGTAAGTATACAAAGTAATAGTAAAGCAAGTATCTTATCTTATTAGTAATTATATTAGCAAAATAAAATCGTATTACCTCTTAGATACATATACTATGGTGAAGTCATGCTCAGCCAGCATTATTATCATTATCAGCAGCAGCACCGCAATGGCACCTCCCGCTTCAACACATCCGCAATCACCGATTCTGATAGATTTGTAACTCAGACTAATGTGGAAATGCACAGCCAGTCAGCATTATCAGCAATATCTGTACCAACACTGATGTCCGTTCCACCGCTTCCAATACCTGTTAGGCAACTGTATTTAATTTATTTAATTGAATTTGGTATTTAGTTTAGTGTTTTTAATTTACTCCTGGAAAACGGGACGGAGGATTAGGCACTTCTACGATCAAGGGAAAATCGTTTTCCACAAGCCTCATCACCATTATCAGTACCACCAGCATCTTTTACAGCGATTTGACTATCATAGTCTTCTTAGACAGAGATCTTTCACCCCTTTTAATGAATTGCTTTTACTTATAGGATCAGGCGATGGCAGAGTATCAACTCCCACAATGACAGAAACATATGATCCTTCTTTCTGTTCAGCGCGCCTTCCTCCTCCGCAACCTTTAGCACCTGTTGATGCTGAAGTGGCTGAAAGGTACGTTTTTCCTGAATTTTCTTAACGTTTTTAACGAGAGTATTCTGCTAAGTATAATTGGCTTTGTTTAAAAAGTGTTCTGTCGGAAGCTCTTCTTCAATTATTAAGCATTCATATCATGACTCTATTTAGCGTTGAAATCCAATGAAGGTGATAAACGAAAAACTAGGTAAAGATTAGCTAAATCTAAAAATTAGTTGACCGTGTATGACTTCTTCAAAAGACAAAGCTCTAGGTGGTCAAATTCATCTATTTTTTCATCGTTTAAGGGTATGAGCATTTTTTCCTCATTGGACAGCGCGAAAATTTTAAGTGAAGCCCCTTACAAAATTGGCCCTATTTGGATTTACAAGGAAAAAGAAGTATTTATCTGAAAGAGCCAAAGGATTTTGAACTATTAGATGTTTTGTTAGAGATTTGTTAGAACCATTAAAAGTTTGTCAAATATGTGTTTCATATAAAATTTTGAAGTAATTCCCTGGTTTTCCCCCCAAGGTGTGTGCCTTCATAGGTTGAAGGGTTATTGCGCTTTCGCATTTTTGTGTCAGGCCTCTCACACTGACTCAAGTGCCTTATTTGACCTTTTATACTAAAAAATTGCTTTACGTTATGATGCTATTGTCTTTTTAGAATCATTGTAACTTAGATTGCTTTTTTTTTTACATAATTAAGTTGAAAAAAAACTTTTCCTCAAAAGAGGATTTTCAAAGAAAAGTTATTTGCTATATTACACCAAAGACGAGCAGAAATAAAGTCAAATAATTTCTCAAGCGTAAACATACCATAAAGCACCATCAATAAATAAATGAAACCCAAAACGAACATAAATTGCTACAAGTAACCGAGTCAAAGTCTAAACGAGGAGAAACTAAGAGGAGTAGGACTAACGCCTCGTGTGCCTTCTAAAGACAAGAACATAATTTATACTTTACTGAAAATCATCCTTACTTTATCTGTGTGTTTTATTTCTCATAATATCGAGAGAGAAAAAGAAAACCATCATAACCAAAATTACTGAAAAAAAAATGAAAGTGGATTGCCAGTTTAATATATATACTGATATTCATTCCTGAAGGTCTTGATAACTTTCATTATAGTAAATTCCCAAAAGGGAAATCAAAATCTCAAGTTGTTTAGCCGGGGAAAAGCTTGTTTAAAATGTATTTTGTTTTCAATAAAATGCAAATTATATTCTTGTCTTTAAAAAGACCAGTAAGCATTAACCCTACTCCTCTTAGTTTTTGCTCGTTTTGTGTTTGACTCAAAAAACTTCTTTTGTCGAAACCACTTCTCAAACGACAATAAAGTGCAAGTTAAAGTCCACCTTAATACCCTAAGCCATTCCTGAGGACTCTGATTGCAACTGCTTGCAGCTGCAGCTAGATCTACTTGTGACTACTTTCAGGGAATATTGAGGAATATTGTCAAACTTTGAAACTTTAATGCAGAAAAAAACATTACTGTGATGTTTTTAAACTTTGATGTTGAAAAACTTGAAACTTAAAAACTTGGCAATAAAAAAAGAACAGAATTTTTTTATTTTTTATTATTCTATGAAAAGCAAGATTTTCAAAGGAAAGTAAAGAGGCTTACTAAATTTAAAACCAGCAGAAATAAATTCCTATAAAAATTAAACCTAAAACGATCAGGAATTACTATTAAAAAACAAAAGAAACTTAAAACGAATAGAAACTAAATAAACAATCATGGCAAACTTACAGATAGTATATACTAATATGAATGAGGTTAAACCTAGTTTTGGAGAGGAAATTTATTTTAAATTCAATTTACCGGCTATGATTTTATGTCGATGGATTCCATTTAGGGCGAATTGCCTTCCAATCCAGAGCAGGCAAATGGTGTTCGACAGGGGGATAGTACATCCTGATGGTCGGTATGTGTGTCCTCTTTGTAGGGATTAGGACGAAGATTTGGACCATTTTCTCCGAAAGTGCCCGGTGCTATAAATATTTGCTTTGTGTGTTTTTTCAGTATTTTCGTTTGGCCTTTAAAACCCCCATTTTTGATCGTTTTCTTTCTTTATGTTATGGCTGACCAATGTGGTTTAAAAAAGTATATTGCCATGATTGTTTATTGAATTTCTGTTCGTTTTAAGTTTGATTTGTTTTTTAATAGTAATTCCTGGTCGGTTCAAGACTGAATTATTATAGGAATTTATTTCTGCTGGTCATAAGTTTAATATCTCTTTACTTTCTTAAAAAAAAAAAAAATCCTAAAGTTTTTTCAATTAATTTCTGTTCGTCTTCGATTGCCAAAGTTTAAAGTTTTTCAAAAACCCCTATTTCAACATCAAAGTTTCAAAGTTCAACACCCTACTCGACATTCCCTGAAAGTGGTTACAAGTACATGTTGCAGCAGTTGCAAGCAGTCTCAGTCGGAAGAAGTCGCAGTTGCAGTTGCAACCAGTCCCATTTGTAGCCGCAATAGTAGTAGTACTGGCCCTGAAAGTTTCAAGCTAATATTCTTATCCGTTCCCAAGATATTGGGGATACATCTTTTTGATAACTTGGATGCAGATAGTTTCTTTTGATTTATCTAAACCTACCTCCCAACGTTTCCCGAAATTTTGGCTCAATACCGTTTGCTTACACATCCAGGATTAAAGATTCCCCCCTTTCCCAGGGATAAATCCTTCATGCAAAAATTGGACAAATTGGGTAATTTACATTCCTTGCCGGGGGGGGGGCTGTGGAGGCATGCCATTCCTAGAGGCGTAGTTATTAGAAAATTTGAATATTTTGAATAAAATGGCTTTTAATGATTTTTATAAGTCTTAGGGGGGAATCTAAAAGGGCAGGGGGGAGGAGGGGGGTTGGTCTACTGCGTTCCTTTTTCAACATCCTTCTCAACATGCCATTAAAGTTTCAACTCAATACCGTTACTTGTTTCTAAGGTTTCGCTCTTGTGTCCTTTAGACAACCCTCCTGCATAAAGTATGTTTTGATTTTGTTTGAGATTCCCCTCAGTATTTTCTAGAAGTTTTACCTTAATACCCTTAGCCTTTTTGGAGACTCAGGTTGGAGACTCAGGATCAAACATGCCCCCTTTTCCCAATAACCGACCTTGTATATAAACTAGGTCGACAGTTTATCGACTGATTTATCGACAAGATCAATAAATCACAACACTTGCCCCGGAGGTTGTGGGGGTTATCTCATCCTCGGAGGTATAGTTAATTGACTCTTCGACTATTTTAACAAAATGACTATTCCAAAATTTTGAGCAAATATCTTTGAGAGGTGGGCAGCTAAAAACACAATAGAGTAGGAACTGGTTATCGTCTCACCACTTTTTAACATCCTTCTCAAAATGCCCTGAAAGTTTAAACTTAATACCCTCAGCCGTTCTTGAGATATTGCAGATAAGTTTTTTTGATAAACTGGATGTACATAGTGTCTTTTGATTTATTTGAACATTCCCCAAAGTTTCATCTTAATACCCTTAGCCTTTCTGAACATGCCAAGAATCAAACATCCCCCTTTTTGTAATGATAAATCCTTCGTGTAGGAAAGGGTAAATTGCATAATATACAATCCGTGCCTTGGGGGCTGAGAGGGCATTGCACCACCAAAGCAAGGTTGCAAACTTGCACCGTCTCGTAGTTTTTGTACCCTTTTTTCACCTCATTGCGCTCTTTCCCTCGACGGACGGGAATTGCACTCTTTTTGCCAATTTTTAGCTAAAATCACTATTTTTTGCACTTTTTTTACGAAATGATGATAGAAGAAGTTCTAGAAAAATAAAAAACTTCAAATCAAATCATTTGAGTGTAAAAGATACAACTGCTAGCCGGTATGATCTCTGTTATCTCTGCCTGTGTCTTACCCAGTCCTCCGGTCGTTTTTCCAGCATTTTCAATCAGTTAAGAAAAAGTAGGTCAAATTAACAAATGGCAACGTGGAAATTTAAATTTAATAAAAGAAGTCAAAAGCTTTTTAGTGTGACCGTTTTTCTTGGAAATGAAAAGTGTGTATGCAGGAAGGTGAAGGACAAGCAACGACCAAAACAGACCTTTTAAAAGTCTAATCTCAAACTAATAAAATTTTGCACAGACTTTAGGCCTGTGCACCATTTTAAAGTGCGACAGGCACATCTCGGCTTGTGATAGTCATTTTTTCTGAAATAAAAATCGTAACTTACCAGCCTGGGGCCCAAAATTTGTTTTGGATGGGGATCCTAGGTTTTTTGAAAATGCTTTAAGATAGTATATCTTAATGTTTGGCATATATTTTGGCCAAACATTTCTCTGGAGTTTTTTTTTGGCTACAAGGGGCTGGAAGTAAATTGTGATTTATCGTTGTTTTTGTGCTGGGAACATTTCTATGGAGATATAATAAAGATTTGGTTTATTAAATTTATTATTATATTAATGAAAATCTGCGTAGTTAATGGTGAGTTCCGACTACTCCTCGATCTACGTTGCAAATGCATCGAAATGAAATGCTATGTCACTTATATCATTGAACATTTTCGCAAGCTATTGATGATATTTTGACACACTTGTAAATTTAGATTTGCACCTCTGTGTGGTTTGGATAAATTACCCAGAGACTTTTATCTGATTTATATGATCCAAAATTCCCCTTTCTCAGAACTCTTGTCTCATTCGCATTTATTCATGTTCAGTATCATACTCAAACTTGATATACTCAAAATATAGCAGTAAATGCGCCGAACAAGCAACTATCCATTTCCTGGGAAATTCCTCGAAAATTACTCTTTTTTTTGCTGCTAAAATTCCCCTTTGTCAGAACTCTTGTCTCATTCGCATTTATTCATGTTCAGTATCATACTCAAACTTGATATACTCAAAATATAGCAGTAAATGCGCCGAACAAGCAACTATCCATTTCCTGGGAAATTCCTCGAAAATTACTCTTTTTTTTGCTGCTAAGGTATGGTACTTACTTTTACTATAGTGAAGTCAGCTATAGTTCATGACTAGTTACTTGAACTTTTAATATTTCTTTCAAAACATTTGGACAAATTGGGGACAAAACTTTACTTAAATAGTCTATGAGGTCAACTATAGTTCAGAAATTCAAAATTAACACATATAAATATCTAGCTCAGTTTTACCTTTTAGCCATAAAAAGAACGAGATTTCTTATCTAACTCATTATTTAGAAGTTGATTTAAGTAGGGAGCCCTCCTGACTTCATTTTCAGCACATTTTAAAATTTAAGGGCAATATGTTTAATGGTCGCAGGATAACTTATAATTATTTCTTAATGACATACGAATGATCAGAACAGTCAGAGGGGCTAAGCGCGCAAATTTGTTGACTTGCACTCTTTGAGCAAAAATCTTTCTTTTTGGACCTTGATTTCCACTCTTTTGAGACGTCGACAGTTGGCAACCCTGCACCAGAGGCAAAGTTTCTAGACATTTGACTGTTTTGAGCAAAATCGCTTTTTCGAAATTTTGATCAGTGATGAGGGAAGGGAGTCTCTAAAAAAGGCCATGTGGGTTGGCTGCCCCCCCCCCCGAAAGTTCCTTAACACCCTCCTCAACATCCTCTGAAATTTTCAACTTAATACCCTTAGCCGTTGCTTATATATTGCTAATAGGCCCTTCTGACAACAAGCACGCACACAGTGTCTTTTATTGTTTTCGGCACCCCTCTCAACGGGTTATGGTATCCTCATACTCGTAGTTATTTGACCTTCAGATTATTTTGAAAGGGATGGATATTTAAAAATTTGAACCAAATGTTTCTGAAGGAACCGCAACTACAAAGGACATGGGAGGGGGCTGGCAGCCCTCCAGCCACTTTTCAACATCCTCCCTCACATGTTCTGTAAGTTTCAATTTAATAACCTCAGCCGTTCGTAAAATACTGCAGATCCTCCTTTTTGGTAAACTGGATGGCCATGGTGCCTTTTGATTTAGTATAATATACCCCTCAACATTCTCCAGGGTTTCACCTTAGTGCCTTTAGATTTTTTGGATGCACCCATAATTAAATATTTCCTTTTTACTAATGATAAATCCTGCATGTAAACATGACAAATGATATAATTTTCGAAATGATATAAATTTCGAACAGTTTCGAAATCTCGATCAGTATTGAACTTAGGGGGCACCTTAAAAGAACAAGGGGGGTTACCCTCAAAATTTCTCTTCAACATGCCTTGAAAGTTTCAACTTAATACCCTCAGCCGCTCTTTAGATATTACTGATAGTCCCTTTTCAAAACCAGCAAGCACATAGCGTGTTTTGATTCTGTTCGGCATCCCTCTTAACATTTCCTTAAAGTTTCTTCTTAATACCTTAAACCTTTCTGGACGTCCAGGATCAAACATATCCTCTTTTCCGATAAAAAATCCTTTTATCTTAACAATAGGCAAATTGCATAACTTACAACCCTTTCCTGAGGGACAAGGGGGGTGTCATATCCGGAGGCATAATTATTTGACCTTCAGGCTATTTTAAACAAAATGACTATCTCAAAATTTTGTTCGGATGCATTTGGGGGAAAGGGGGTGTGGGGGCTGGTTGCCCTCTGATCACTTTTGACTCTTTAAAGTTGCACTAGAACTTTCAGTTCTTCCAATCGAATGAGCCAAATCCTAAGATTATGCGACCACCCCCTCCATGCAAAGTGTCTCTGGGAAAAAAAAAAAAATAACAACACGTTTAAGCCCTATGGCTGTACTATAGGCAACGCCATAGAGTTGCCTCTGATCTGTTTAATTTACGGCAATAGGCTGAAGGAGCGGTAAGATAGAAAGCTATGGAATATGAGGTAAAAATTTTTTTTTTTAAATGAAAGTACGAAAAGCGGGACAAATTTAAACTGGGGCAGAAAGAGCGGAACGGTCCCCTCATATATAGGATAGTTTCCTTTTGTTTAAGCTTTTAAGTCTTTACTTTCATTTGAGAAAGAAACCTCGTTTGGTTTATTTAAGTTTGGGTTCCATTAAACATTATTTTAATTGTATTGTCTTTCCTTCTCCTAGTCAGTCCCTTTGCATTTAGCTGACCCTCTTGAAGTATTGTATCGAAATATTTTTTTATTGCTTTTATTCAATTTTTAGACTCTTCATTGTGTGCCAACCGCCTCGACCAGCACTATTTGCTCTGAAAGACGTGTTTGGAAGATTTGGGAATCTAATAGACGTATATATGTTAAGTGGTAAGAATTATGGTTATGCCAAATACGCGGTCAGAGAATCAGCAAGCCGTGCCATTAAAGTAAGCTATTGAATTTTATTTTTTCAGTTATATTAGGAAAGGATTTTTACTACCGGAATTATCGCCATTGACTGGTGACCAGCAGCTTTTTCTGGTCAAAGAGTCAAATCGCTGTTTTACGAGTGCAAAAAAAAAATCCCGTTAAGAGTCGCAGTTAATGTAAAATATTATCTATAAATAACTTTCATTTAAAAATTTAATCGAAATAAAATATCAAGTATCTAATCAAACCAATAATTTATCATAACCCTATTTTTGTCAGCTAAATCTGATCACAGCCTTGTGAGAAACATTTATGAAAATTATTAACATCTGCGTTCAACAGCTCACATCATGTTGTGAAACAAACGTTCAAATTTTAAACACAATTCTACAAATTTTCGAGTTAACATCAAATAGTTACCAATCGACAATGTTTGATTACTGGCAAATAAAATGTCTTACTGTACGCTAAAGGCTACTGATCCTGAAAGTTCAATTTTATCTGTCAAACTTTATCCTCGATCTACTTTCCCTCGTTTCTTTGCTCAGCAGCTACAAATGCAAATTCTCTCATAAGTAGTTCAATCGCACGATGTGCTGTGATGCATATACGAATAAATAGCAATATTGTTTTTGAATCGTATGCCGAATTTTCTTGGAAATAAATCTAAAACAAAACTTGGAAACATGTTGGGATGAAAATGTAGATATGAATTGTGTGCAGTATCTCTGATTTCGAATCACTCATGCTGACCGGTTCCAAAATATGACATTTTCAATCCGAGGTGAACACACTCTCATGTCCAACCGCACAGGCTTATGGCCAATCCATTCGGGCAATAATACGTATATTACTATATTCCTTAATTAAATAACCAAAATAATGGTTTAAACCAAAATAAAAAATCCTCTACTACCTGATGGCAAAACAGAATTTACTCCTCCCTCTAAACGCTACTCAAGGGCAGCCTCCACCTCTTCTGCCGGTGCTAAAATTCCTATGGCATTGTTAAAAATGTTTGGGCTCCTCTAGCAAAGTCAGTTTGGCAAATTTTTGAGACAAGTCATTAACCAACTCATGTAACAAAACGGTATTTGAGGTATCATTTCCAAATCGTCTTTACAAGACTCCTGGACCTTCGAACAATAATCAATCATCGACTGATTTTTTTGATGAACGGCCGAACTGTACCTGAATTTTCTGGTTTATGTGGTCCTAGCAAAACTAGTTTCAAAGCAAACTTGAAAGGAAACAAAATCATCAAATTCCTAAAATATGAAAAAATGTCACCTTTCAACTTTAGGCCCGGCACATCCTGTAATTATTCCCGCGGAAGAACCTTGCTCAGAGTTCCTATTTTCTTTACAAATTCATGTGCATCATTTTCACCATTCTAGCGTGGAAGATAATGTAACTGTTTGAAAAGAATTTCTTTGCTAACCTTTTTAACGTTTTTTTCTTCTTCCACCATTATTTAGTCTCAAAACTAACATAAATATTAAGTGAATTTTATTTAACGGAAAAAGGCCATCCGATGCCCAACACTACTAGTAATCGGGGCAAATATGGTTATCGAATATCGAAACGTAAATATCGATATCGAAAACGATATTTGAAATTTTTTGACTACTTTTTACTTTTTCTGCTATCTACCGGTGAATGTCTTGTTAGCTGAAAGATCAAATGAGTGTGCATCCAGACAGGGTCGTATCCCAGGATTTTTTTTGTGGGGGGGGGAGATTACAAAGGGATTTTTTTCCGGGGGAGGGTTTACAAAAAAAAAACTTTAAAAACGCATCAAAACTTCTTTATATTAATTTTTGTTACGTTTTTACGAGTTTGGCAAACATTTGGAGGGGGGTTCAAACGTGGATACGCCCTTGCCTCTGGAGATGACATGACCCCCCATAACCTGTGGGAAGGATTTCAGTTATGAATTTTGCATGTTGTTTACGCATAGTATTTTTTATTTGTTAGCAAAAAGACACCTGGAGGGGAGGGGGAATTTTCTGTGGGGGTGTTTTCCATGGGTAGAATTTTCCATGTGCAGGGAAGTTTCCGGGGATGAACTTACAAGGGAGAATTTTACGTGGGAGAATTTGTCAGAACTATACGAAATTTGTCCTACTTTGTCTTTGCCGATTCAATTTTTCATATAGAGAGACGTTCATGGAAATTGTCATGGCCCCCCCCCCACAGTACCTGGAAGAACGGCTATAAGTTATGGATTTTGTCTATTGTTTACAAGCAGTATTTGTTATTTGGAAGTAAACTGAAAATTTTTAGGGAGGGGGAACTTTCCGCGGGGAGAATTTTAAATGGACAGGGAAGGTTTCTGAACATTAACTTACAAGAAAGAGTTATACACGGGAGAATTTGCCAGAACTCGTACACAAAATTTATCTTACTTTCTCTTAGCCGATTCAATTTTATATATACAGATGTTCCGGGGAAATTGTCCTGGGAATATTTCCCGATAGGCTAAAATTGTCTGGGGGATTTTTTCGTGGGAGGGAGGGATTTCCCACGGGAGAAATTCTCCACGAGGAATTTTTTTGTCGGAGAAATTCTTCATGACGGAATTTTCCGCAGAAGAAATTCATCATGGGAAAATTTTCCGCGGTAGAAAATTTCTATTTGAAGGATGAAATTTCCCGTCGAGGGGTTTTTTCCGGCATGATTTGAAAAAAGATTAGGAATTTAAAGAAAAACAAGTTTTTTTTTTCAAATGAAAGTAGGATAAAGAGAATTTCCTGGGTGAAATTGTCCACAAAAAAATTTCTGGGTGGAATTTTCAGCAGGGACGGATTTGTCGTGGGCGAGGAAGATTTTACGCTGGAGGAACTATCCATGGATGAATTTTTATTGGGAGAGGGGGGGATTTTCCACGGAGGAGAGAGTCAGATTTACCGACATTATTTGACAACAGTCAGAAATTAAATAAAAAATAGTTTTTTTCCAACTGAAACTAGGGAGGAACATAGAAACTTAAAACGAAATGAAATCCTACCGCATGTGAGGGGAGATATCCCCTCCTCAATACCTCACTCTATACGGTTAAGTTTGACTTTTTAATGAGAAGCTTTTTCAAAATACCAAAAAAAAAAACCTATATGAATTGCATCCCTCTCAAATAAGGATTTCTGTTCGTTTTAAGTTTTCATGCTGAACTTTACTTTCAGTTCTAAAGACTTGTTTTTTTTTTTTTATTTGATCAATGAAAGATAGAACCAATTCTCCGGGAAAAACATTGATATTGTTGCTGATTTTGGATACCCAAAAGTAGCCAATCCCAATACGTTATCTTTCTTTATCCTGAGCCCGAGTAATTTCAAATATGGATTTCTATGATGTTCGTTTATGTTAATCGAAGTTTGTTTTTACTGTTTGATTTTATGCTATTCAAAGCTTGAAAAAAAAAATCGAGTAAAATACACTTCATTACAATTTTTTATTTAACTTTTACAAATCAAAGAGTTAATCTGAATCAAAAACTGATCATAAATATCGAAATCAAAATATTGATTATCCAATATCGAAAGTAAAAATATCCACATATCGTTTAATCAAATTATCGCCCAACACTACATCCGAGCATGATTCAGCGAGATAATAGTCAAAAGTTTGGCTATAAAATAATAATTTTAACCATAATTAAAGAACTGCAAGGATAATAAACATAGGAAAATAATAAAGTAAACTAGGATTCGACCAGCTGGACCACAGAACCGTGTGGCCCAAAGCTGCCACCAATTCAATTAGCCAAAATTTGAACAACTTCAGTCCGAGGCGAATACACTCTCAGGTCGAACAGCACTGGCCTATTGCTAAGCTGTTCGATTGATAAACTATAATTACTTTACTCTGTAATTAAAGAACCAAAATAATGATATGCGTTACTCAGCTTCCAATGATAATCCAAATTACATTTTATATATTTTAATGCCAGTATGCAAACTGAATCTCTTTCAATGAATCTTACCCTCAGTCATTTCATTTCCAAATGAAGGATGAATCAACCACGCTGCGAGCTATTCGTCCCGTCATTCGTTTGCAAGGGGGAAATATAAAAACAGAATCTTGGACGGAAAAACAAATTCATAAAAAGAGAAATCAAACTCATTACATTCGCGCAAGTACTTACATTCGTTTGCAAGTGGGAAATATAAAAACAGAATCTGGTTACACTTTAACCAGTTTGTATACCATCTTTCTCTGTCTTTTTAAGCATTCTATTTAATATTTAGAATTATATTAGAATGATCTAACAGGAGTTACGGGACACGTGCACGAATACAGGAACAGGCATACACACACCAGCCAACTAGGAAACAAATCTGGTTGAATTTATTCTTTGCGTTCTATTGTTATTTTTAAAAAGGAATGAAACAAACTGTATAAATAGTTGTACTGTTACGAAAACTACGGATTCATGAACGGGGTTTTAGTCAGCCTTGTCTTTCTGGTCACCTTAAAAAGGTAATCAATTCTATTCATTAGTGTTTAATATGTCCCGTGGTATTCTTCGGTTTAAAACAAATAAAAGGGAGAAAGAAAAACGGAAAATGTTTAATAACCCAATATTATGATATTTAAAAATAAAATGAACAAAAACTGAGGTAAAATATGAAGAATTAAAATGAACACCAGAATAAACTAAAAACCAAGAAAATTCTTAAAAACTAATATCTTTGACAGGAGTATTATTTGAATAATATATTTTCTTATGTCCCCCTATCTTATATCAAAAGCTTTTTTTTATCTAAGGCTTTGGATGATCACGAGGTGTGTGGATCTCGGTTAAAAGTAATGCTGGCGGAACCCTTGAATGCCAAAGAGGGTGCCAGAAAAAGAGCTAAGACTGATGAGACAATCAAGACGAGGACGAAAGAAGAGACAGAAGAAGAAAATATAATGGAGTAAAGTAAGTTAGAAATTTTCAATAATATCCTAACTAATGTATTTTGCTTAAGGGGTGACCGGAGTCGACGCACAAAAAGCATACAATTCAACTTGGATAATAGGTGGCTTCGAAAATTAACGGGTTTTAAAAGGAATGACGTACATTTATTAAGGCAGTGTTTTCATGTCTCTCTGTTAAGGGTCGTTACTTCGCTGAATAATATCCGGGTTACCGATTCTGAATTTTCTTCCAGAAAATTAAAAAGCATAGAGATTAATTAATCTAGTGGCAAGAATCTGTAACATTCTAGGAAGAATCTAAAATTTAGAAAACCCTTACAGCTGACTTGTTGTCATCAAGAATGTCTGGTTTGATTACTAGGAAGGGAGTATGAATTTGTTGAAGTTTTCAAATGGACTAATTGGGAGTAAACGTTTTTATACACAAGACCTTCTACTTTGATACAGGAAAATAAAAAGAATGAGTCAGAGGTGATTTTAAATAAACTGGTAATTTTAAGAAATGAGGTTATTTTGATTGAGGAAAATTTTATGCGCGGGGAGAATTTTTCCAAGATTTAAGAGAATTTTAGGTAGGTTACTTGTATGGTATAGCCGTGACAACTCAAGTGGTTCATCAACTCAAGTGGACACATTGTAGAACCTTTTCTTGTTTTTTCGCTATTTTCTTTCAGCTTAGTATGAGACAAGACAAAGAGAAGTGACAGAATAGATGGGAAATATATAATTTTGGCAATATATTTGCACCTAAGGGGGAGGGGTGTTGGTAAAGTATTTGGACAGTGTTAAGTTAGAAAACAATTCTTAATTCATAATATGGAAATAATTGTACCTAACACATTATGCTTGCAGACCCGTTATGCTTTACCCCCCCCCCCCCTAATAAGCAAAAATATAGCCCCAATTTTTTTATTAATTATTATATTTGTATAATACTTAGGTATATTTCATTCGGATTGAGCGTCAGAGAAACAGGTTCTAATTAGATGAGGAATATTAGGTCAAGGTTCAGGGTCGGAGTCAGGATTTTTTTTTTGGGGGGGGGCGCAAAATAGGTTGATCCGAAAAAATATTTTAGGGGGGGGGCGCAAAATAGGTTGATCCGATAAACTTGCGTTATGAACAAGTTTAATTAACGCAAACTTGAGTTAATTAAGTAAATTACACTACTTTAGACTACGCTAGGGGGACACACACCCCCTCCCCCTGGATCCGCCACTGTCAGGGTTATATCGTACAAGTACCGAATTTTTTTCTTTTTTTCTCAGGAAAAATACTAAAAAACAGTAGTTTCAAATCTAGTACGGAAAATATCCATTAAATGGCACTCCATCTCAAGCGTTAAATTGGTACTTGTTAAGAAAGTAGTAAGTACAAGAGAAGTGAAGTTTCGTAAATGTTAATGAAATAAAACAAAATAAGATGAAAATATAATAGTTAAGAAACAAATTTGGGCTATATATTTGTACATTAGGGGATAGGGGTGGTAAAGCATAGAATATATTAAATACGTAACCTATGTTTATACAGCATCCCGGCATTACCCGATAAAATGCCTATCTGTTCTCGCAATACAATTCTCTTTTACTTACCGCTTTCTAAATAAGTACCGTTAAATTATTCTGAACCTCTACAGTTCTTTGTTTTTTTTGGAGGGGGGGGGGTGGCTAATTGAACCATCTTTGGGGTCAGGATAGGAAACCAAATTACTTTGCTATAAAATTAAAAGTTTGTACTTACATATGTTTGATTACAAGATCTTCGTAGCTCTTCACAAAATAAGGCACATTGAATATCCAACGAGCAGTCTTCAAGATTTCATAAGTTAAATTACGGACAGCTGTTATTGTTTTTAGTCTCTGTGGTTCTATAATGGTTTCCTCTTGTATAGATACTTCCTCTAAGTCAAGCAAATACTTTGGAAGTCTTGGTCTTCCAAGTTTCACGTAGATTTGTTTTAACTTTTCCCTGCTCTTTTGCACGTTAATTAATTAAGTCCTCTTTTATTGCTTTTTCCATAAATCAAAAAGTTTTTCAATCTCTTGAATAGAACTTGCTCAATCCTTGATATATTTCGATTGGTTTTTAACAACGGTATACAGCGGATACGGCCTGTTTATCCAAGTTTAGTGATACCATACACAGGACACGGCGCCTGTTAATTGAAACACTGACCCAAAAATTAAACAACCCTTGTTCAACTTAAGGGTTCCGTAGCTCCAAATCGATTGCAGCCAAAAAAAAAACAAAGGATAAAAAAGCCTTTAATTGAGTAAAATCAACACAAACTGTCTGAACAAATATTTTGGGTTAAAAATATTTACAATCTAGTATGAATTTTATTAAAGTTGTTAATAACGTTTCCTTGAACAAAGCCAAAAGAGTTTTTGTATAAAAATGCATTTAAAAAACAGAGGGAGCATAAGAAAAAAAAGTGAACCTGAACAAATGATAGCCATTAGTCTCCCAAATCAGGTGAACCACAATTTAAGTTCTCTAATATATCTGTTTCTTTAAACAAACAAAATTTCTTTAACATTGAAGAGATAGCCAAGCGACTTGGACTGCTTTCGCCCCTTAATGACAGTGATTTTAGACTTGTTAACAATTTAAGCCTTACGTCTTGTAGTCACTATAATAGAAGCATTTCCTCCTGAAGACCTTATCGCCTTATTTTTCTTCGGTTTCATCTGAAGAGTTTAATTTAGTCAAACTTATCAAAGATGCTCTGTTGCGTATGAGTACAGAAAGAGATCCGCAAAGAAATATAGTCTAAAGAAAAATAATTTTCTTTACGTTGCAGAACCCTCCTGTTAAAAAAATGTTCACACCAAAGCAAATTTTTTAATTGAAATAAAAAATACTGCGTGGAAATTGCCATCGCCAGAAACCCTTACCCGATTATTTATAGTTATAGAACAAAAATCACATTATTATAGAACAAAATCACATTTGTTTTGCATGGATAGCACTGGTTTGTTTAATCAATTTAACTTAACCCATAAGCTGTAGGAGTCAAAGAGGCAAATTATTTACGTTATATTTTTCATCAAATAAATTATGAAAAACATACTATAGTTGGTCCTGAAAAGCGTGAACTACCTATGTTTACATTGCCGAAAAATTGCAATTTAAGGGATGGCAATAGAATTTGTAGTCAGATGCATGCCAACTGTCTACTATTGAGAAAAATAGGAGTGATTTTTTCAAGGAGGCACAGTTGTGCCTCTATAAAGAGGCGACCCACCACAATGTTAAGCGATTTCAGGTCCTAGAGGTCGCAGAGAGACGGCGGTGATCGCATTTTGTAGCCCAAGCTCAAACTAAGAAACTTGCAAAATTTCATCCTCCTCCGACTTTATCTTCATGGGGTAAACTGGGCCGGAAGTTTGGACCCTCCCACCACAGCCCCCTTTAACGTTGTCCGATTGGGCTGAAATTTAGAGGTTAAGCTTTCCTAGGGCCCGGGAGCTTATCCTCGAAATTTCAGCTCAATCCGATCACTCCTTCCCTGTTTTCAAAAAACCAAATATAGCCCCTTAGATTTCATCTCTTTTTTTTTTTGTTAGCCACGCCTACAGGCCACAGTTGGCACCGGATCCGGTTGAATGAGGACTCATTCGAAGCAGAATTCGACCTGTTAGGGCCTTTTGATATTTTCAGACCGAAAAAATTATCCCCCGAATTTACATTTACGAAAAACCTCGTTTTCCTATATTAGCCCATGTTAATTTTTCCCTCCACAACCCCCCTTTAACGTTGTCTGATCGGGCTGAAATTTAGAGGATAAGCTTTCCTGGGGCCTGGGAGCTTATCGTCGAAATTTCAGCTCAATCTGATCACTCCTTCCCTGTTTTCCAAAAACCACATATCAAGATTTTTGGGAATTTGCTTGCGTCGAAAATACCTTCTATTTGCTAAACAACAATTACTATTGTGTTTGTATAGTCCAGCGGCTGAGTCTTTAGACTTTCAGGCGGAAAACTCGGGTTCGATTCACCATCAGAGCAACTTTTTTATATACTTTGAAAAGAAACTCAGTTTCTTTTTTAAATTATTTGAAAAAAATTACGTTTTCTAAAGAGTTAAAGAGGCTGAGTTACAAGGTCGACCCTTAAAACGTACAGGGATTAGGAGGCACAGTTGGGGGGCTGTTAAAGAGGCTGAGTCACAAGTTCGAACCTTAAAACGTACAGGGATTAGGAGGCACCCTGTACGACGTGATTTGAGTATTCAGGAATTAAAAGCCTTAACACAAGAATGTTCAAGAGCGGGGGGTTTGGGGGCGGAAGCCCCCAACTTTAACTCCTTACACGATCAGCTAACAGTTAGTCAAGCAATAATAAGTAATAAACTGTACAATAACGTGCAGAAATTATTTGAAAAAAACCTACGTTTTCTAAATAGTTACAGAGGCTGAGTTACAAGGTCGAACCTTAAAACTTACAGGGATTAGGAGGCACAGTTGGGGGGCTATCGCCCCCCAAACCCCCCGCTTTCGCAGCCTTTAAATAAAAAAAAAAAATTCTTTAAACTGAAAGTAAGGAGCGACATTAAAACTTAAAACGAACAGAAATTATTCCGTATATGAAAGAGGCTGTGCCATCCTCAACGCCTCGCTCTTTACGCTAAAGTTTTTATTGTTTAAAAAAAGAGTTGTGAGAAAGTCAAACTTTAGCGTAAAGAGCGAGGCGTTGAGGATGGCACAGCCTCTTTCATATACGGAATAATTTCTGTTCTTTTTAAGTTTTAATGTCGCTCCTTACTTTCAGTTTAAAGAAATTTTTTTTTATATTTAAAGGCTGCGAAAGCGGGGGTTTGGGGGTGGTAGCCCCCCAACTGTGCCTCCTAATCCCTGTACGTTTTAAGGTTCGACCTTGTAACTCAGCCTCTTTAACTCTTTAGAAAACGTAGTTTTTTTCAAATAATTTTCCAAATAGGACTTGCCCACTATATGTTATTTTGGACGGGACACTTTCTTTTTATGTGTGATAGTCTTTTAGGTGTAATTGTCTAAATGTAAGGGAAATGTATGAACCGGTTTTAAAGATGAGTTGTTATTAGGAATACTTAGATCAACCTCTCGTGGATATGTTTTGGGAAAAGACAATTTTGTCTGAAAAGGGTCTGAGGCATGTAGATGGAACCTCCCATTCAAAATGGTCCGGTGTATTCCACCCGCGGAAAATTCTCCCTCCCCTTCAATATCCCCCTGGAAAATTCTCACAGTAAAGTAAAATTGAGCAGCTAGAGGGAAATTAAGACAAATTAAAAGAATAGAGAAAAGAAGGGATTCTGGAATATTCTTCCTGTATTCCAAAATGCATGTAGAATATATAATGTAGAATCAATCAGTTGTGGTAGCAAACTGTAAGTAATGAGCGACTCGGGCCAATACTAACCAAAACTCTAAAAAGGGATTTTGATAACAATTAAGACCGCAAAAGCCTTGTTTTTTATACTGATTCCAACTATATTAAGTTCATGAAGTCTAATGTTGCACATCAAACTATACGAGCCTGAGAAAAGTTGCCTGCTTTTTGAAGAATTGGGAAAATACTGCAAGTGATCGTAATGAAAACAATAGCATTAGATTTAGCATATTAGAGAATCATACTCTGGAGGTTTCAAGCTCCTATCTATAAAAATGTGGAATGTTTTCCTAGGAGAAAGATCAAGGATGAACATTTTTTTTTTTTTCCGGGGATGATCGTATCGAAACAATCGTCCTAGAAAATCGGTAGAGGGCTCATTGGAACCGAAATTGTAAGTTCTAGGGCCTTTTTAATATGGCCAAAAAGATATTGAGCTTCTCGGTTGCAGAGGAAGTAATGCAGTGGCAGAGGAGGTTATGCATTTGTTCCTGAAAAGTCACATAATCCATACAAGTAAAAGTAATTCAGATAGGAAAACCTTCTGATGTACTTCCTCTGAACTTATTCCCTTATGACTTTTTAAAAAAAAAAAATTATTGGAACTTTCATTTGCTTATTTGGAACAAGGGGCTCTGTCAATTTTAAATTTGCTTGGTTTTAACTTAGATTTTGACTTTTATTATTTAAATTAGATGAGAAAAAATTCCTCTTAAAGGTGGTTTAGACGGGAAAGTTCTTATGTACGCCAAGTGGACGTGTTCTCAATCGCAAAAGGTTTGACTGGTATCATGTGCTATAATTGTCGGCTGAGTCATCAGGTATGGCGAGTGGGATATCCTCCCCCCAATGGGGTCAGCCAGTTGGAGAACTCTCTTTGCACTTCAATCACAATGCGGCTCTTCTACAGTTGCCAATTATTATACATACTCAATGTTTTTTTTTCTTTTCTTTATCTTAGCCGGCTATTATAACTTAACCCCCAAAAACGCGAGTATATAATGAAAACAAATGATAATGTACAAATAAATACTCTATGATATTCTACAACATACATTCTGACTATATTTTGGAATATAGGTATAATGTTCCGAAATTCCATCTTTCCTTCATTATTTTATTTTTCCTACTTTATCTTTGATTGCTAAATTTTGCATGTTTAGGGAATTTTCTGGGGTGGGGAGGAATACGATATCCATGATATCAGAGGCTACTATCTAATTCTATGTATTTTTCCACGTCTCAGAAAGATACCATTTATAATAAACTGATGAACCCTTGGGATATATATATATATATATATATATATATATATATATATATATATATATATATATATATATATATATATATATATATATATATATATATATATATATATATATATATATATATATATATATATATATATATATATATATATATATATATATATATATATATATATATATATATATATATATATATATATATATATATATATATATATATATATAATATATATATATATATATATATATATATATATATATATATATATATATATATATATATATTATAAGGGCAAATGAGCAGATGAAAATATATGACGTAAAGTCAGTCAAAGAACATCAGTATCAGTCGGTAAAACAAAGAATGAAGTAGTTTTAACAGCAATATCCCCCAGATCAGTTGTTAAAAATAATCCACCAGATGGTAAAATTCATTGCTCCCACCCCCAAACATTTTATCTAGTGGCGTGCCTGTTCAGTACCAGACAAAGTCCACGAAAAGTATTTCCTCATACTTCATAGTCCCAGCCTTCTGTCTCTTTGCACTTCAATCACAATGCGGCTCTTCTTCAATTGCCAATTATTATACATACTAAATTTTTTTTTGTTTTTTATCTTACCCGGCTATTATAACTTAACCCCCAAAAACGAGAGTATATAATGAAAACAAATGATAATGTACAAATAAATACTATATGATATTCTACAACATACATTCTGCCTATATTTTGGAATATAGGTATAATGTTCCGAAATTCCATCTTTCCTTCATTATTTTATTTTTCCTATTTTATCTTTGATTGCTAAATTTTGCATGTATAGGGAATTTTTTGGGGTGGGGAGGAATACGATATCCATGATATCAGAGGCTACTGTCTAATTCTTTGTATTTTTCCACGTCTCAGAAAGATACCATTTATAATAAACTGATGAACCCTTGGGATTCTTATTTATATACTATATAGAATTCTTACATATAATAGGTGACCGAAGTGTTATCGTTGAAAAGTTTGAGCGAGGTCAGAAGTACAATTTTATATTTAATGCTTTATTTTAACAAAAACTAATCCTTGAATTGTTTTTTTTATTAATGCTGAAGTTGCACAAGTAAATATTTTTAGCTTTTTGTTTATATAAAAAGAACTAAAAACGAGCAAGTAATTACTTAAAGACAAGTTTTTCTGAGGAAAGGACAGAGCGAAACTGAAACAAAACGAACAGAAATTTTCTGCCCAGTCAACACATTTGAACGATATGTATTCACTCGGCCCCTAAAATCCATGGCTACAGACTTAACCTAAGTAAGTGGATAGTTTATATTTCACTGTAGCCAGCTAGTCATTTACTGAAAACACAGAATAGTTATTGGTTTATCCAAGGGGATATTGGTTCGAATTTTGCTAGATTTAAAAGTCATGCATTTTAGTTGTCTAGCGAGAGGGCATTGATTCACTTTTTATAATCTAATGTTTCAAAGTAGCCTAATTCTGGAAAAACGCATGAAGTTACTGAGAGTTGGGAAAACAAAGACCAAAAACAAGCAAAAATCCAGTGTAAACTTTTATAAGTTTTTTATTTCTTATTGTCTTTTTAGTGTATTCTGAATCAATTTTATTTTTAGACTACTGCACACATTACGGTGAACCGGACTTAACTTCTACCGTGAACCTGCCAAGCTGTACTGTACTTACTTCAATGATAACAGGATTTAGAGACTGTTTAGGTGACTGGGAATTCGACTTTTTTTGCTTGTAACTGTCAACACCGAAAAATAGACAATGCTCTCGAAAGAATAGCTTTTTTAATTTCAAAAAGAACAATGAAGGTATGTGTGCTGCGAAAAAATTTGAGCATTGGAGAAATCACTAATAAAATTCAAATTTGGGATAGGTTTGCTTTCAGCGTAATTGAAAAATCTACAATTTCTTAAAATCTTCTATTTCCAAAATCGAAAAATCTTTGATTACGGTCCCTCATTACCATAGGGACCTTTTAACCCTTGAATCGAACAATAAGGCTTCATATTGTTCTTGAAATTTTTTAAAATTCGAAAATAAATTTAATAATTTTAAGCTTTAGAATACATGTTATTTTTACAGAAATTTATTTGTTTAAAACAAATTACGTTAAGAATTATTGGGTCTGAAAGACTAAAGAATATGTAGTTGTGACTTGTGCTATTTTTGTAATGAAGTGTAAAAAACTACTTTGTTTCCCAAGTTTATCGCAAGGATTGCGTATGTTAGCACGCAGTTGATGTTGAGCCTTTTAACTTTTAACATAAAAGATTATGTGTCGAAAAATAACGAATGCAAGATAGAAAACTTGCTATATTAAAAGTGGAAATTTGGACTAAAACTTTTTGCATAAGTTATGCATTAGCTTTTGTTGCACTCAACGAGGCCCAAAAACCGTACACAGTGGTACACAAAAAGACCCCTTTCCCTGTGAAACCAGTATTGATGTTTTGTTTTAAAGCTGTTAAGGCGTATTTTGATCATTAAACTGAGAAAGGATACATGAAAAGATGAGAGCTAAACCATTAACGAAGTCAGTCAACCTTATGACTTAACACAATAGCCATATCTGCCTTAGAAAGGACATAGAATTACCGAAAACTTGTATGCTGAAATTAACTTTAAGACGTTTGATGTCTAAGATTCAAAACTTTAAAAAGATATTTGTCGTATTCTATGTTGTTGTTTTTTTTTTTTTAAATTTTTAAGTGTTGTAATTTTTCTGTCATGTTCATTCGTTTATCATGTTGTTAGTATGCAGAATGTAGTGGATGGAAAATAAAATATTATCATACTTCTTTCGATGTTTTTGGTAAGTGTTTTGATTGCATTATCAGCCTGTGCAGATAAGATAAGATATTTATTTCAAAAAAATCGCTATCACAAGCCCACAAAGGGCTGAATTCGGACTTTGGAGTCGACAGCATAAATGGTTACACTAAAATGCAAAGAACAACAACAAAATAGAGAAAACCATAATGAACAATCATTTAAAAGTCAATAATTAAAACTGTAAAAAGTCAATTAAAAAATTAAAAAGATAAAAACTGGTCAAACTAAACTTAGAGCGAGACATAAATGCAATTAAATTAAAAGGGATACTAAGAAAATCAATAATTCAACTACAGTAAATCAATAAAAGAGTTAAAAGAAATAAAAACTGGCAAAAAAAAAAAAAAAAAAGGGGGGGGGGGCAATCAAATGAGTGCAATAACCTGGGCAGTGGCAGTACCATCAGCTAATAAAAAAAAGAGGGGGGGGGATAAACTATTGAGACATTTTATTTATTTTTTCTGTAATGAAGGGGATAAAAGTTCTTTCGTATCTGGAAGTAACGTAGCGAATGGGGGACAAAGAAGGGATGGGCTCAGAAACAGCTGGAGGCGGCCGTAATCTGGATGGGGAGTGACCTTTGGGGAAAATACTTGCCGTCTGAGGGTTTGTTATGGTATTTTTTGCAAAACGGAGGCACAACGAAACACTCCTTTGCTCCAGGGTTTTCAGACTAGCTTTTTTTTAGGAGCAGAGAGTATGGCACCTTGCTTTCTTTGAAAATTATTTGTAATGCCCTTTTTTTAATTGATTTGATTTTTTATGATTCTACGCAAGAGATACCAGGGTGCCAAACTGGACAAGCATATTCTAGATGCGGGCGGACAAAAGACATGTAAATTTGTAAGGAGTGGGAAGGGGGAACGCTGAATTTATTTAAAAGCTTAAGGAGGGTGATAGACACATTAGCTATACGGATGATATCTTTAACGAGGATATTCCACTTTAAATTTGAAAAAATTCTGACATCAAGTAGTCTATATGAGGACACCAAAATTTCAGGAGGGACAGGAGTAAGAAAAAAGGGTGAGGAATTGAGAAAATAAATCGGCATAATCACGGACTTAGAGGCATTTACTGTCACGTCTAAGTCCAAGGCTTAGTCTCCAATTTCATTAATGATAATCATATGGTCACTTATTAAATTTCTGAAGCAAGTTTAAACAACCGTTAGGTAATCAACAAATTTCCATCGGTCAGGAAATTCCTTTGTGAGGATGTTGATCATTACTGAAAAAAGAAGGGGAACTAGAAGAGTACATTAGGGTATGCCGTTGTGGACAGGGAGAGGATTTGAATAATGGTTTTGGTATTTAACAACTTGCGATCTATTTGTTAAGAAGGAGGCAACTAATTTCACCAGTAAGGGATCAATATTGAACTCGTTGACAAGTGTCTCAATTAAAATATTGTGGTTAACAAGGTCGAATGCCTTCTGAAGGTCAATGGAAATTAAATTTAGCCAGGAATTAGGTTTTTCAAGGGTTTTCCCGATGTGATCAATAAGAGAAACGAGGTAATGGGAAGTAAAGGTGGATTTTAGGTTCCTACATTGTTTCGAGACAGTAAGAGGTAGGATTTTTTTTTTTGGCCAATCCGCAAGTAATCCTTCATTAAGTTTCGAGAAAATAGGAGTAAGAGTTATAGGCCGAACGCCTTCAAAACCAGGCTTTCCGTTTATCTTTTTCAAAGGGGTTATGAAACCCTGTTTCTAAATTGTAGGAATTTGCCCAGACTCGGTAATTTTATTAAACAGGAAAGACAAGGGCTTAGACAAGAAATCACCGAAGGCACTAATAAGAGGAAAGGGGATATCCAAAAGGACAAATATTTGTTTTTCTTATTTTCTGAATTCTTCTTTCTATCTCAGACGGGGAAGCAGTGGGTAAAGAACGGTCAAGGGCTCTTGATGGTAATCGGTCAGACAGTGGTGGAAGGCTTTGGAAAATAAAAGAAAGGAATTTATTGAGATTATTGACAGTAATATCAGGGGACTCGGGTTGACTGAAGCTAAGTTATTCAAATCTCATGCCAAATAGATTTTTAACCTCTGAATATCAGTTTTTTGGTTTATTAGTAAACAATACTTCGATCTCATTTTTGTAGTACGATTTTCCCAATTTGCGAATTTCTCTTTTAATTGATTTTCTTTGTTTATTGGCTTCATCTTGTTTACGATTTTAGAAAAGCTTCAATTTGGTTCTAATTAGTGTTTTTATAGTTTGGTTAATAAAGGGTCTATCACTGGAGCACTTTTTAAATTTTTTTTCAGGGAAACAAATTTGATATTTGTCGATTAGCTTTTTGTGGAACAAAACCATTTTCTCATCAAGATTTTTTAAACTATAAACATCGGACCAATCTTCAGTATTCAGCCACATACCAAAAGAAAGAAGACCAGAATTTTGAAGAGGGCGATAACTGCCATAAGTTATTGAGAAAGAATGCTGAAAATTTGAGGTGGGAGATAAAAGAATCAAAAGATGATAACTCCCACCTAATGGAAGCAAAGCTGTGGAAGGGTTGTAAAAATTATACATATTAGTTATAATAACATCAAGAGAGGTGTTTCCCCAAGTTGTGGGTAATTTAAAAAATTTCTTAAATTTAAGTGTGAAACAAAAATAATACAATTTAAGGTCAATTGAATAGCCAACAAAAAATATAACACCAATGGGGTAATTAGAAATTACAAAATCAGCATTTGTCTCCAATTGCAGAATGAATTTACGTTTTAACTCGAAATTTTGATTTGAGGAGTAATAGAAAACAGTTCTTGCAATAATATTAAATGGATACCGAAGAACTTTTGGTTTAATACTTAGCCAGAGGATTCCATTATACTCAGAGATACTAGTGACTCGAATAAGCATTGGGTAAAGGTTACTCTTAGTAAAGAACAAAACACCCCACCTTTTTTTCCAAGTGGGTGGTTTAAAGGACGGAGTTTAATAAACTCCGTATAATTTGTCAGGCGCAGAGACCCTGGGTTATGGGACTGTACTTCCGTAATAGCTATAATATCGATTAGATTTGATTCTGAAACCATCTCGAGTTCTGCAAGCTTTTCAAAATCAAGACTTTCAGCATTATTGACTAAAAATTTAGGAAAAACAAACCGATTGGGGAATCTTGACGGGAATAATTGGTGTGTTTGAGAATTTCCTGGGTGGGGTTTCAATTTAATATTATGATGCTGCGGAGAAGTAGGGTAAGAGAAGGATTTACCTTGGGGATTTGGAGGTGGAAGGAAGGGCGAGGATACAGACAAAGCATGATGAGGAAGGTGCGACTTGTTTTCAGTTGTCGGGAAGTGCGAATAATTAGGATTTAATACAAGACAATTATTAAATGCAAAAGGACTCAGACCTGAGTCACAGTGGTAGGGTGGGCACGCAGGGTATAACGAATGGGTCGGAGGCGTGGTTTTGTGGATATAGGGTAAGAAGTAGTTGAATCGGGAGGATTTTGGTAGGGAGAGATGGGAAGGTAAGAAGGTGCTGGGAAATGGAAGTGGGGTGGGAACTTACTGGGAGGAGGGAGGTTGGATTTGCTAGGGCAAATGACGGATGGAGGCCAGAACCAGTCAACAACATCTTGGGCACATGGAGCGGGTAGGGTATGCAAGGGGGCTTGTGACTGGGAGGGATATGAGTAAGAGGGGAGTGTGGGAGGGTTTTGGTGCAGTAACGTCTGTAATGATGGTTTGATTGGTTGGGAGTAAAATTTCGGGTTCGAGGGGTGTTTCGAGTAGAGGAGGCCTGGGGCAAGTTTCTTGGTAGATGATAGAGAGGTAGGTCAGAAGGGGTACGGAATGAGGGCGGCCTGAGGCCTGTAATGCTGCCTAAAAAAAGGGGCTTTCCAGTGTTGAATTCTTGACTGGTAACAGCTGGGACTGCCCAAGTTAGTGCACTTGTTTTTTGTTTGCATTTCGATTTATTTCGTAAAAAGGAAGGGGGGACATAAATATGCAGGCTATCGCACCCGAAACAAAGCCCACTAAATGCTAACTTACATAAAGGAACGTGGTCAAAATTACACTTTGTTTTAGTACACTTGCCAGTGAGGTAAAAACGACATAAGTGCAATAACGAGCACTTCTTTTGGTCGCACTTGTTATATAAAAATCGAGAACAAACTCTTGGACTAGCTTCATTTTGTTTTTTGAAGTTACGGGTAATAGATCCATGATTATAGGGGCACTTAGGACCTAATTTACAATTTCCTTGCTTAAAAAACTTGCAATTTTTTATAGCACTATTATCAGGAATACTTTTTTCCTGCAGCTTGCTTAGAGCACGATCATGTCCAAAATGATATTTGTGACCTAATTTGCAAATACCTGCCAAAATTATATTAGCACATTTGCGATTATTTGCAGAGAAGTCTTTATTATTAGTCAAAATCACTTCAGTACTTTCAAAACAAATTCGGGCATCTCTGATTGAGTTCTCAAGGTCAGGATTATAATTAGGTTGAATAGAGGTGATATTGGGGTCAGGTACAGTTTCTGAACTTCGGTTTATATCACTCGTAGTGGCTAAAGTTGATGAACTTAATCCTCTGCTTCCTTCATTAATATTCATTTGTACCATGAGTAAGATGCGATGTATTTAAAATACCAAAATAAAGTTCCTTCTTTCTAAAGATAATTCCGATTTTCTATAATTAAGTTAAACCTAGTTTCAAAAATGAAGTCCTTAATCAGCAAAGAGAGAAAGTGCAGTCACCTCAGACAAAGAACAGCACTATCCAGGCTTAAGATTTCGCTAAGAGAGTGAGTAATAAAAAAAATGCTACGTACGATATTTCTTAGAAAGTTTAAATGGCAAAAACCGTGTGAACGCCTGAATCATCAGAAAAATTTAAAAGAGATTATTGGACGAAAGAATTACATCCTTGGTCCTCTTGGGCCAATGGTGAGCTAGTCCTCATGGCGCAGGACTGAAAAGCTATGTTTTGATAATAGGGTAGAAGTGCTTTTTGAGAAGATTCGTAAAGCTGACGCAGGACCATTCTGATAGAAGTCTTAAACTTTTTTATCTTTGTCACCGTTATTGTCATTTGAAGTGACCCATTGCTGTACACCTAAATATGTAAGTAAATAAATCTATTACCTTTTTATCTGTGTTTATTTCATTTATATGTCTGCGTCTAGCCCAATAATAGATAATTAGTTCGCATGTCTCCAAGGTAAACGCTCCCAAAGGAATTTGATCCTCAGATAGCTCGAGAAAAAAGAGGCCACATTTATGTGTCTACATATTCAATTTTCCCCCATTAATTGAGAGCGGTGCTAGTCTAGTTGACACAATCTCCAGCGGTATAATTAGTACTATCGAAGAAATTTCTACCGCTTCAAGTATCAATCTTTTTATCACTACAAATGGCGCGAGTCGGGAATTGGAGAAAAACTTGCGAACTAATTAGGCTATGAAACTTTGTAATTTGAATTTAATTATTGGGAACGATACAGACATATAAAAAAAAGTGATTAGGCCTATTGCCGCTAAGCTACGACAGGAAAACCCTTATGTCACATAGGAGATAATAGCATCCCCCAAAATAGATTAAGTAAAAATAAATTTATTTGCAATTAATTCAAAAAAATGGAAGAACTTAGTGAGTTATTAATAGTGCAGAAGTTAGTCGCGAAAAATATAGAAATAGCAAAATCTATACCAGAGTACAATGGTCAATCGGATATTGACGAATTTAATATCCAATTGACCCAGTTCGTACAACTAACAAAAACGGACGTTGGGGCGTTAAAAGACATGCTCCTACTACGATTAAAAGGCCAGGCCTTAACTTTTCTAAAACAGGTCGAACATACCATAGGCAATAACGCCAACTTGCCAATAAATACAGTTGATGACTTGTTAAAAGCATTCAAAGAGAGATTTATAGAAACCAGTTCAATAAATAAATTAAAACACGGAGCGGTGAACTTTGATTTTTCACAGAATATAAGAGAATATCTTGATAATATACGCATTTCTGTAGAAGCAAAATACGGAAGTGGTTCAGGACAATTGTATGAAAAAGTCATACTAAATACCTTTTTGCAAGGGCTACCCCAAAACTATATAGAGTAGTAATATCCAAAAATATT
Organism: Artemia sp. Qi Xiang Cuo; assembly: GCF_049724085.1. NCBI lineage: Eukaryota > Metazoa > Arthropoda > Branchiopoda > Anostraca > Artemiidae > Artemia > Artemia sp. Qi Xiang Cuo. The sequence continues at coordinate 40,424,674 of NC_142801.1, forward strand.
CAGACGTTGGATCTTGCAGTTTAGGAAGTAGAGCGATTAGTCGAAGTTGATACAATGGTTGCTAATCATAGTAAAGCAAAAATAAATAGCCTAGGCGATTCAAACGCGAACCTAATCTTCAAGGGCGATCAGGCATCCCCCAATTTCTTTTCAAGGGATAACTCCCAAGTGCCAAAAAGAAACAAAGCGCCAAAACCCGCTAGGCAGAAAACAGTACGCTTTCAGCCTATTAAACAATCTAATTATGGAAATAACCCTACAATAATAAGGTGCTATAATTATAATCGTGTCGGCCATATCGCCAGAGAGTGCCATTATATAACCAATCGCATACCAAGAATTACTGTCGGTAACATGCAAAATTACGGCAACTATTTGTTCGGCAAAACAAATTTTAGTACCGGTCATGCAATAAGCTATAGCCAGGGGGGATTGCACCAATCAGTATCTTATGATGCGTACCAACCAAATTTGTATAACCCTCCCCCCATCAGACAAATTAATCACCGATTTTAAAACTCAAATACTCGCCAAAGCCAATATAATGTAAGAATGCCCTATAGAAATCACGAAAATTTGCCGATGGGAAATGAAAACTTTGCAAGCCAACGGCATTGGCAGTCAACGCCAGCAAACGGCACTGACACGAGACATCCACGTTACCATAATAATACATGGAGAAGACAGACAGACGTAAATCATTTAAATATGCCTACGGAACCTAATACGTCCGAATACCTATTACAGGCACCGAAAAAAGAAATAAATCCTCAGGGAAAGGCGTCAGGCCCCTCAGAAATATAAATTGGACCAAGAGGGTGACAGAAATATTAAAAAGGTCCAAAACAATTTTAGTGCCTTTTTGTAGTGATATTAATAATAAGTTACCTATGTTTAATATTTTTTGGGTAGAAAATGTTTATTTTAAGGCTTTGATTGACTCAGGTGCAACAATTAGTATCATAAACTCTTGCGTATTCAATATGTTGCCTCTTCATATTAGGCGACAGAGGAACCCTAATAATCCCAATTTAACGAGCGTGACAGGTCATAAATTAAATGCAAAAGGGTCAATTTGCCTAAACGTAAAAAGAGACAATAGAACGTTCATGACAAATTTTATTATACGTGATAATTTCCCATATGAGGCTATTATAGGCGCAAATTTTCTAAGGTCTAATAAAATACTATTAGACGTGGCTAATGAGAGGCTTGTCTACCCAGCTAAGGTAGGGGAAGACATTTCTATCTTAAGGTATCGTAACAGAGACTATGAAAACAGTATAGCAGAAAAAAAAATTTGTAGTGGTACTATATCGCAGCATTGTGAACCCCATATCTTACAATGACTTAGCATAATTGGAGGTTTGTTCAATTAGCCAGATAGACACTGCAAAAAAGAAGTAAACTTAAATGACGAAAGTATTGAACCTGCGAAAATAAAAATAGGAGATATGCGACAATAGAGGTCAAACGAAATTAAGAACATAGCGGAATTATGGAAGAGCATAGTAAAACCCAGCGTGACGCCACATGATGCCGCAATGGTACAGCATAGCGCCAGTATGAATCTAATAAACAATGAAAATAAAGAGAAATATTACGGATTCGCAATAAGGAAAACAAAAGTCCCTCCCAAAACGATGCAAAAAATTCAAATATCACAGATGATTGAACCAGTGAGTAGCAAATCAGAAATATGGTTTGCGACACCGTCTAAAATACCCGAAAACCTGTTATGTAAGGAACAGATTATATCTTATGACAAAGGGGAAGGTTTTATTTGGGTAACCAATAACCATGAAAATGATACAATTACAATTAAAAAGGGGACGTGTTTAGTTCAAATCCAGGTTTTAACGGAAAATGACTTAAATACATGGAGGTAATATAGAAGAAACCTAGTTAACGTATCAAAACTTCAAACAACGAATACCCCATAACTAGATTGCAATTTTTAAAAAAATTTAATTTGAATCATATTACGGATATGGAACTCAAGAAAACATTATGTGACTTATCATGGACTTTTAGGTATGTATTTTTTGCATCTGAAGATGACATCGGGATAATACCATTTTAATAACATTAAATTTGAACGACTGGTAATCCCGTAGCAAAACAGCCATATCGTGTGCCATATAAACACAAAGAGTGGTTAAAAAATAAAATCCATGAATTAGAATAAAACTAAATTATACGCCCAAGTATAAGTCCGTATAGTACACCAGTGATCTTAGTACCAAAAAAGAATGGTGATCTTAGACTCTTAGTAGATTATAGAGCCCTCAACAAAAAAGTAGTTAGCGATAAATTTCCTCTACCAAGAATAGATGAAATTCTTGACTCAATTTTAAGCAAAAACAAAATTTTTAATTCTTTGGACCTTACCCAAGGCTACCACCAAGTGAAAATAGCCGAAAAGGATGTCCATAAAACTGCATTTTCAACATCCGAATATGGTTCTTATGAATACTTGAGAGTACCATTTGGGTTAAAACAAGTTCAAGCGCGTTATGTAGACCCCTATTGCACCTGTTAAGAGGATTAAAAAATATAATTCATTTTGTTGATGATGTTATATGCGTGGGACAAAACACTGAACAACACTTAGCAACATTAGCTAAGGTGTTCGAGAAGTTCAGGCAAGGCAATTTAAAATTCTGGCCTAAAAAGGTAAATTTATTTCTACCTATGATTAAATTCTTAGGAGTAATAGTAACAAAGTGAGAGATATCCCCAGACCCTGATAAAATAAAATGCGTTGATAACCTCAAGCTTCCCAGAACTGTGAAAGAATTATGGGGAATTTTAGGCCTTACTGGCTACTTTAGGAAATTCGTACGCAATTACGCCCAAATTGCGAACCCCCTCACGGAACTAACTAAAGGGAACTCCCATAATGTTACCTGGTTCCAGGAAGCTCAAACGTTTATAAACCGTTTCAAAAAGGCCCTCACTTTTGAACCAATATCAGCAACGCCCGATTTTAAAAACGGAGGATTTGTAGTTAAAACTGATGCTAGTTAAAAAGGCATTGATGCATTTCTTTTGCAAATAATCCCGGTAGAAAACACCAATCCTCTTGAGGGAACGCCTAAACAAAAACAAATAGAAAAAGTTATATGCTATTCGAGTAAAACCTTATCAAAAGGTGAAAGCAGTTATTCCGCCACAAATTTGGAATTATTATCTATTATCCACTACTTGGACAAATTTAGACATTATTTAATTGGTAGAAAATTTATACTACGATCAGACCATAAAAGCTTGCAGTACCGGCGCACATTTAAAAACTCCACGGGCATTCTAGCTAGATGGATTAGGAAAATCCAAGACCTAGATTACGAATTTGAACACTTAAAAGGTAAACAAAATGCAAATTGTGACTTTTTGAGTAGAAACCAAAAAAATACTCCGTCAAAAACTGAAGAAAATGAAGTTAATGCTATTAATGCTAAAAGCAAACACAAATGTAAGAAAAACAAAGTCAAAGACACAGTAAAAGAAAATAAGATTAACTATTGTCCCTTGTCCTTGGAAAATATAAAAAGAAAGCAAAAAAAGGACGAATTGTGTGTAGCACTAATTGACTATTTTGTGAATGATAATGCGTTACCCGATAAATTCAAAACTCTTGGAAAAGAGATCGATAACTTTTAATATGATCTGGATGAAGAAATACTGTGTAGAATCGTGACTTCTGAGACAAATAGAAACCAAATCTCGATTATAACTGTGTTACTACAAAACTTAATAGTACTAGTATTTGAATATTTTCATTCAGACACAGGCGGACATTTAGGGGTAATGAAAACGTTCCATAAATTGAAACAATATTTCTGCGTATAATTTGCAGTGACAACACTTAAAGAATTTGTAAGTACATGCGAATCATGTAACTTGAGAAAAATCCCCCCAGCTTATCCTAATCATCTACTAGGGAGGGTCCCGATAGCGAAGTACCCCTTTGATATTATCTCATTGGACCTATACGGAACAAGTGGAGCCTTACCTGTTTCTAGCAGAGGCCATACTTGTATTCTTTCGGTTATAGATCATTTTTCTGGATTTACTTTTGCAAAAGCATTAAAAAATCAAGGTGCTTATGCCACAAGTAAGGCGTTAGCAAAATTATTTTTACAAATTGACATTCCTAATAAAATTTAGAGCGACAACAGCGGCAATTTCGTTTCAAAATTTACAAAAGACTTAATGAGTTTTCTTAATATAGATAAAATGGTGACAGCTCCATACCACTCAAAAGCTAATGTTAAATTATAAAACAAGAATAAAATATTATCGAACATTCTAATTATTTATACGAAAGACAATAGGAGCGACTGGAATAAATTCTTACCTTATTTAACCAACGTAATCAACACTGCTTATTTCGAAACAATCAAAGACAATCCATTTTATTTACTTTTTGGTCGTGATTTTAGAATCCCGTATAATGAGAATATTGAATCTCGGCAGTGTTATAATAGGTCGGAAGATTACAAACAAGAATTCATAAATAGGATGAGGAAAACTTATAAAATAGTTAGGCAAGAGTTGGAAAAATGTAAAATAAACCAAGAACTAAGAAACCAACCCAAAGTTAAGGGGAGTATATATTTCAAAGTAGGAGACTACGTTTACCTAAAGAACGAGGCAAAAACGGAAGGAAAAAAACTTTCCAACAAATATTCTGGACCGTACAGAATAGTCAAAAAGTACGATAACGAATACACTTTTAAAATGGAAAACCCCGATAGTGGAAGAACATACAAGGCGCATGTTAGCCGAATAAAAAGAGCCAAATTTCCAGAGAGATGGGTATCACATCCCTCTTCTACTGATTCGTCAAATTCGGAAAATGAGCCCCCTAGGTCAAGATTGGCAGAGCTAAAACCCTTTAATTTCAATCAAGACTATTTCGAGAATGACAGTGATCAGGAAAATTTTGAAGAATTTTTAGCTATGGAAAATCTAGTTGTTCCTAAGAAAAAATTCCTAAAACCAGGATTTTTTTCTGAAATAAAAACGCCAAAAAGTCCAAAAAGTTATTCATCGGGAGCGCAGGAGATTTAGATTATACAATATCTCCAAAAACCCAATTCTTCCCCGATAGAATTTCGACCCCATGTCCCCCCAAAAGATTTCCAGACGATATGGTTTCCACTGCAACACCAATAGAAAGGCCCCTGTCATTGCAGGAAGAATTAAACAGAGCTGTAGAAACCCCCGGTATTACTGTAAAGAAAACTACTCCCAAAGATTTAACTAAAACAAACCTGCGAGAAGCTATGGATCTCATAAATTTTCCCATAAAAACGAGTCAAAGTACATTGCCCGGGAATAAAACTCCAAAGGATGACCAGCAAGGTCAATATCATGATATAACTGTGTCCAAGGTCAAACCTAAACAGTGGACTTCATGGAGGGAAACAATAGTGCAAAGAGTGCCCCATCCCCCTGAAGACATAGCATTCAAAGAATGGAGGAACTCCGAAAAAACTCTCGATTCCTCCCAAAGCTCTCAAGAATCTTTCAAATCCCCCGAGTTGAGAACTCAAGGCGAGGACCTAGGGAATAAACCTTCTACTTCTAGAGGAGTAAAAATTTACGAAGGAAGGGCAGGTGACACCTCAAAAAGTGCCACTTCTAAAAGTTCTATTCCGGGTTTGTCGGAAACCAGTTCGGAAGAGTCTGACGGCGAATCAGACCATATAGTAGTTAAAGAAATAGGGACATCAAAATCGAATTCAGCAGCTGCACACGCGAAGGAAACAAGATTAAAAGGGCAAGAATTTTGGAAAAAAAATACAAGAAGTTTGACCTTATTTCGTTAGAAAAACCGAAAAAGAAAAACCACAAGAAACAGAGGAGAAAATAACGACACAGTCAGGTAGAACGGTTAAAAAACCTGACAGATGGAAATATCCCTAACTAATGTAATGACAAATTTCAAAGATAACAAATTTAACACCATAATAAATTTAACAGTGTGCAAGTAAAGTTAACCAAGTCAATATTAATGAAAAAAAAAAACAAGTGATGTCAAAACGTTGAAAATCACAGAAAATAACCAAAGGTAGGAAGCTAGTGGTCTACTGAGAACGACAACTGGCGTTGGACCACGTCTTGTGGGAAGCCTGGGGAGGAACTCAAGGCCTTTGTTTGTTTTTTGTAGTTTTTTTTGTGTGTAAACGACCGTAGGAAGGGATATTTCTCAATCCTTCAAGTGTAAGAAATTAGTATTTTTAATGCCAATCAGGGCCATTCAAAGCTATACTTAAAGGTTGAATTGAAAATTCAGTGAACTATGTTTTCATTGTTTGAATCAGAATGCTTTGAAAGAGAAACAGAGAGTTTACTTTCTTATGGCTCCGAGGCGAAAAAAAAAGAAAAGAAAAAGCTTTTAATTCCATTAGTTTATATCTATGACGTATACAATAACAGAGATATCACTGTTATATAGTTCTGTGACATAAATGTTCTTTAATTTCATTGTTTTATCTATGACATATCTTGTGCTCTAATTCTTGTGACATATTTTCTCAAGTCAGTCACGTTATATCTTACCTATACTGACTCAGGTTCCCTCGAAGTTTCTATTAAAAAATCGACCCATGTCCTAACTAAGATGGATATTATCCAAAACAAGAAATTATCAGTACAGAAGCGTCTAATTATATGAAATATTTTGTCTAAGTGCAGATTATAATTATTTTAGGCCTACACATAGAAATAGGATACCAGTGTAATTACGTGCTGCACGCTTGCTTATTCATGTGTTTCTTACTCGAGAAATATAATGTAAAATTAAATTGTATAACGATTACTAGCTAAGCTTTAAAGTTATATCTCAACCAGTCATAGAGGTATATGACGACCAGAATTAAGCTCGGAAGTACTAACTTTACTTGACTTATCTATCTAATCACGAAATATTTATTATGTTTTACATCTGCAAATCAGTTTTCTTTGGACAATGCCATAAAATTATTAAATAATAAGAAATAACCTATTTATTTTTTTTTCAAGCTGAATTTAATTTGATTAAAAACAGTTTAATTATGATAAATTGAGATAAATATAGTACAAATGGAGCATTCAGGTATTTTTTGTAAATCTCAAAAGTTATGCTTAAATTTTTAAATAATTTGATTTGTTTAAGTTTGCTTAATAAAACCCTGTATACATAAAATTGTAAATAAGTATGACTCATTAGGGTTACAAATTATAAGCTGGAGAATGTATAGAGGCAGTCCTAATGTATGGGCCATCAGTCAATATTAGGAGCAAAAATAATTTTAAACAGAGGGATACAAAAAGTACGATCCGAGCTTTATCTATAGTTGGCTATTGGCACGTTTATATGTAGAATTTCACGGCGGATGTGGAATTATATCTCAATAATAATATGGAAAATTTTAAAACCATTTGATCAGTTAAGATACATGGATTGAAACCCTGTGTATGTCCAATTGCGACTAAGTAAAACCCACAAGTAATTCCCTATTAATGTGAAGGTGTTTTTCGCTTAACAGAGTCTAATAAGACTTTAATATCATATTTATTTGTTTAGAGTTGAAGAGTATGATCAAACAATAGCCTTCTAAAAAGATATTAATGTCAGTTGTTCATTACGCTTATAACCTTTGCAAAGCATCAACTGGAATCTATGCAGGAAAGATTGGAATCCTGTATCTAGTGGTGTGATTTGAAAACTAAATATGAGGCACCAATGTTGATTTGTAATTCCGGAAAATCGAAGAGAAAAACACGGGGAAAGAAAGAAAAACACCTCTGCAGTTCAGCTGAGGTTAAACCCGGAGCCCAACGAGAATGCCTAAGCCAAGACATAGGGAAGACATTAGAAAACGTGTGGGTATAGAGGTCTCTATTCTTCCTTGTTATGTCTCATTCCCTCATTGTAGTATCGTTTACGTAAAACCATGTGGTTATGACGCTGCACATGCGTTTCTTAAACAGCACGGACGTGCGTGAATAATGCAGGCATGAAATAAGTTGTAAAATTACACCTAGAAAATTAACCAAGTAGCATAAACTCTGTTTAAATGATTATTTTAAATCTAATGTAAAATTAACTAAGTGTTAAAAGAAGTTAAAATAAAGAGTATGTAGTAGTATATATTAGAAAGTATAACAAGAGACCATACTTATAGTTAAAGAATATTTTATAAGATTTTATAATATTTTATAAGAAACTTCTATGTATTGAATTTCCCAATGGGAACTATATTGTTTTATTATAACCCGATTAATGCGTGTATTATTGTATGAGTATTTACTTCAAAGAACGTGTGATCCTGCCTCACTATTTATATTAGAGTAAGTAAATGGTAAATCGGTTATTGAGCATTACAATGAGCTGCCCAGTACAGATATGACCCATTAGCATCTATTTTTATCATATCTCAACCAACGAAGAGTACTCACCATAGACCCCAGGCAATTTCCATCCCAGCTTCGTCTACGAAAACAGCAGTTACCTTCGATCGTCGTTTCTTCGACCATGAACCATATTACGTATCAGGTAACACTATATTTGAACCTCAGTATCAAGTGCTTTAACGAACCATATAAACACATAAATGCTGAGAAACCTATCAGGCAGTACAAGATATAAATACATAGATATCGCCTTTGATACTCACTATGGACCCCAGAATAATTAGAGAGTATAGTGATGATATTTGAAGCTAAACGATATTTAACGATATTTGAAGTTAAATGATATTTAAAGACATTTGAAGATATTTGAAGCTGAAGTTAAAGACAATTTGAAGTTTAATTCTGAGAACCCCATCGATCAGCACAGGATAAACGATATTTAACGATATTTTAAGTTAAATGATACTTAAAGACATTTGAAGATATTTGAAGCTGAAGTTAAAGACAATTTGAAGTTTAATTCTGAGAACCCCATCGATTAGCACACGATAAACGATATTTAACGATATTTGAAGTTAAATGATATTTAAAGACATTTGAAGATATTTGAAGCTGAAGTTAAAGACAATTTGAAGTTTAATTCTGAGAACCCCATCTATCAGCACGCGATAGACGATATTTAACGATATTATGAAGTTAAATGATATTTAAAGACATTTAGAGAAAACTTGTCGTGTGAAGACAATCAGGCTCGAACTGTTCCATTAAGAAACTATAACGTAAATGCTTCAAAATTTTTGCCAAGACAAAAAGAGTGAAGGACAATAATTTACAAGAGAAGGGTGTAGTACACTAAGGACTCGAAGGTGATGAATAGATGTGAATCTACATGTGTTACTTCCTAATAACTTTGATAATTCGAAAATCCCAATAGTGAAAGTGTTTTAAAATTACCAGTGAACATGGTAAACACAATATTGTGTGCTTTAAATCGTTTTTGTTTGTAGTTTTAGATATCCAGATAGTTATGTGTAGCGTTGTCAATTTATTCATTTAATGTAGCGTAGATAGAAAGTAGTGTACCATATAGACAAAAAAAAAGTTAATTCAAAAAAAAAAAACAATGTAAATGTAGAAAAGCCCCAACCTTGTTGAACATGTAAAAGTAATCAGTGCTAGATATAGAAAAAAATCCTTGGTATAGTAGCCAACCTAAAACCATAAATATTATTATTCCGGTAGATGAATTTCAGATAGGGATGTAGAATAAAATAAAAAAATAATTGAGCAAATTTTTAGCACTACTACTGAGCGGTTGCTAATGACGGGACATCATTAATTAATGGGACGGGTTATGTGTACCATGAGTAAAATACAATGTATTAAAATACCAAATAAAGTTTTTTCTTTCTAAAGATAATTCCGATTTCCTATAATTATGTTACACCTAGTTTCAAAAATGAATTCCTTAATCAGAAAAGATAAAAAGTGCAGTCACCTCAGACAAAGAACAGCACTATCCAGGCTTAAGATCTTGCTAAGAGAGTGAGAAATAAAAAATATGCTACGTACGATATTTCTAAGAAAGTTTAAAAGGCAAAAACCGTGTGAACGCCTGAATCATCAGAAATATTTAAAAGAGATTATTGGACGAAAGATTTACATCCTTGGTCCTCTTGGGCCAATGGTGAGCTAGTCCTCATGGCGCAGGACTGAAAAGGTATGTTTTGATAGTAGGGTAGAAGTGTTTTTTGAGAGGATTCGTAAAGTTGAAGCAGGACCATTCTGATAGAAGTCTTAAACTCTTTCATCTTGGTCACCATTATTGTCATTTGAAGTGACCCATTGCTGTACACCTAAATATGTAAGTCAATAAATCTATTGCCTTTTTATCTGTGTTTATTTCATTTATATGTCTGCGTCTAGCCCAATAATAGATAATTAGTTCGCATGTCTCCAAGGTAAACTCTCCCAAAGGAATCTGATCCTCAGATAGCTCGAGAAAAAAGAGGCCACATTTATGTGTCTGTATATTCAATTTTCCCCCATTAATTGAGAGCGGCGCTAGCCTAGTTGACACAATCTCCAGCGCTATAAGTGGTGCTATCGGAGAAATTTCATCACCACAAATATCAATCTTTTTATCGCTACACATTGAGCTTGGGGACAATGCACTGTTTTGATGATGAGAATCTAAGGTGTTATTTATCTTGTTTGTGATGGAATAATTTGTAAGTTTACTGCTTGAATCATTTTCATAAATTGACAAAAAATCTCTAATTAGCATTAACACATTCATTAGCTTTTCTTTTAAAGTCAAAATTTTTTTTAAATCTGCTTGTGATGAGGGGGATGTCGTGACGCCGTCCGTTTGAACATATTTATCCATGCTGCATCCAGTGGTTTGGCATAATACATGCATTGGGCCTTCAGGAAGAACTTGGCACTGGGGTGGGGCAAGGACAATTGTAGGACCAACTGAACTAGCCTCCTGGGGCTTGTTTGATTTTTCTGTTGAAACAGAAAGCTGGCTGTGTGGAGGGTCATGATAAGGACTAGGACTGCTTAGGTCACTTAGGATGCTAAGAATTCTTTTTCTTTCAACTGGGGTACGGGGCGTTCGGGGGAAGCCAGAACTGGGTACAGACAGACCCGGAGAAGAAGTAAGGTTTACTTTTGATGTAGTGGAGCAGACAAGGCACATCCAGGAGTTACTCAAATTAGTAATGTCTATCCTGGCACACTTTTCGACCCCTGTGTGGAACCAAGAGTTACAATTGGCACATTTGATTGAGTTAGAATCAACTCGTAGTCTGCATTCTGGACAGTATTGTTTTTGTTTTGCCATTTGGACAAAGGTCACATTCACTGTAGCTTTGAACTTAGAGAGGTGTTGACAGGTTGAACTCTGACTGAACTCTGAAAGATATTGCAAAGAACGACCGAATGTAACATAGAACACATCTCACATGTGAAAATTTTCAACTTCAGTATGAGTTCCAGATCAACAATAGGAAGACATTAAGACATGGGGGTCATATGATGTGGATCTTTGAGAGTTTCCGCTCTCGTGTGTTGAGTTGGGTTCTTCTGGGCATTAGGTGATGCGGCCATTAAAAGCAGCACTCTTGCTATGTCATGGGAAGTATGCTGGACTGTTACAATTGTTCCTGTAAGATCTTTAGTTTGCAGTACTTGAGGTTTTCCTGGGGAATACCGTTTCTCCATTTATGTCAGCTGGTGTTGGGAGATTTAAGTCTAAGTAAGTAATTCGCAGTCCAGGAATATGAGGTTTTAGTCGCAAGTCAGTGTAGAAAATTGTTGCACCTGCTAGACTGCCTATGGTCTTGTGCCCCCGTATAAAATTTAAAGGCTGTAACCCGGGACTAACTGAGAAATAAAAAGAGTACAATTGACCAGTATAATTTCACTTCTTTGTATCGTATAGGTAAAGTTACTCTTGGGAACTTATAAATTTACATTTTCAGTTGTACATTCTCCTTTTTTTAATCTTTTATTACATTTTCTTCTTATTTTATTTAAATTTGGATCATTGTTATAATCTGGTTTTGTCAATTGAACAAATCAGAATTCTAGGTGAGCCCCTTTGTAAAAACTAAAATGATGTTCAGAATCGAATATAAATCATATTTGCCTCAAGGGTCATCCATTCAAATGTTTACTTTCACTATGCAAGAAGTTTAATATGGATCAGAGAGACTGTGAGCAGGGAATCCATATTTGTAAAAAAAAAAAAAAAAAAAAATTATAAAATAGTAATACCAGGGGAACTAAGGGTCCTGTGTCAAGGGCATATACAAAATTTCATTGTCCTTGTTTGGGTTATCCAATTATTTGCAGATGGCCGAAGTTCTGGCTCATATTTGCTCAAGGACATGGCCAATTGAGGGAATATCCCAAAGTCATCCATTCAAATGTTTATCTTCATTATGCAAGTAATTCAGCCCCCATTCCCCTCCCCGGGTGGCTTTGGATGTTTGCCAAAGGTATTGGCCCTCTTGATTCTTATCATTTCCTTCAACCCATCGCAGAATTTTCTGCCCATCTCTCTTAATCACTATTTGAAGCTCCGTTCCTATCTTTACTGGCTGCTTTCTCTCAGTTTCTTGATGCGCTTGTACAATATAATACTGTTATGCCGTATTGCAACATCTTTCAGATTATCGGTTATATGGCCTCCATCTCATTTCTACCCTTAATTTCTTCTTATTCTCGTGTCCAGTACTCAGAACCTTATTCCATATACCCCGTTTCTCTTTTATCAAGATTAAAGTCTTTGCTAATATTCCTAGCTACAGTACTGCCCTTCTTCCGTAAGACATATTCTGCCCCTCCGCAGACTTTTTCCCCAAAATCCTTCCCTCCATCTTTCACTCTGTCCAATTCTAAACCTTCCAGCTCATTTCCAACTGTTCTTGTGAAGCTCTTCAAGAAGTTACTTGGATTACGAATATATTAAACATTATCACGGATTTTAGTAAGGACCTTGTAAAGATTCTTTTTTTTAATATGTCCATTGAACGCATAGTCAGTGTTACTGCCTCGAGAGGATTCTAAGAAAGACATTATTTTGTGGTCAAAGTTATGATTAACTCTTCCAGTCGCGAATTAATTTTGATAGTAGGAAAACTCTGTAATCGATTGAGCTTCAAACCAGCTTTAGATGTATTTTTCTCAGAAATTTCTAGCCATTCCCTCTGATAGAGTATGGTTTTGGATAAAGATGTTTGATCCAACTATACCATTTTTTACTGGTTTTAATGCACAACAAATAATCTCAAAATTAAAAATTAGAACACGAGTTAAAAGTACTTAAACAGTAGTAAGTCGTATAAAGGTTGAAAACCTAAATGCAAACTTACGCCTGAAGGCATGGATATGTGTTTAGTTTTTAAACGCATTGGGGTTACCAGGGTCATTTGCACATTACAATGAACTCTATCTGGGTTGATAGACATGTTTTATATTACGACACGAACTTTTGGCGGAGAGTCAGAGAGAGAGAGCGACGGTCCCACCAACTACTTGAGTAGTCGTTGGGGTCGGATCTAAGGAATAATATTCATTGTATTTCATATTAGTAAGAGAATTGAATTCAGAGAGAATAGTTTATTTGAGAGGATATTAGTGGAGAAAAAATGAGTGGTGCATTTACACTATTGGAGATTAATGATGGAACTGACAGCAGCAGCAGCAACGATATACGAGTACCTAATGTAGCTCTGGAAATAACCGCTGGCTGTAGACTATGTCTTGAATGGGACATTATGTATGCAAGATACGTGATATCATTAAGCAAATTTAAGCAGGAGGAGCAACTATGTTTTGCTGGAAAAGTGAATATTCTCCATATAAATAAACTTCGGTCTGCATTAGATGTCCTATCGAAATATATTGATGAGAACAAAATGCATCAGTGAATATTATTATTGTAATTATGTTCAATAAAATTGTTTCTAAATCAATGGTATTTTTTTTTCTATATTAGACAAACGTATATTTTCTATAGTATAAAAATAAATTCTGATTATTCTGAAGTTGATCATGCTATATTTAGGACTAAAAAAAAAAAAAAAAAAAAATCGATATATTCGAGAAATATCGAAAAATTAGGAATATATTTATTATGGACAAACGTTTTATTATATATTATGACTTTATAGAGTTGTATACTAAAAGGAAGATATTTTCTCGAGGAATGCTTATCGATATAATGAAAACTTATTCTCCATCATTAGACTATTGTATGAAGCTTCTACATAGTGGTCCAAATGCATTTACACAATTTATTGATATATTTATCACGACAAGACAAAATGATATTGTGGATATGCTTTTAAACATTAGTTTAGAAATTTAGGACTTTTTTCATGAGAAAGATGGTGCTCAAGGATGATTTACTCCTCTCTCTTTCTCTCTCAGACATTTTTTTTTTGTTGCTAGCTCAGTTTCATTGTGATAGTGAGAGCGTTAACACATGACAAAATGTTCCATACATGTCCGTTATGTATGTACACACAGGGCAGCTGGTCATCATGTGAAAATTGCACAATAACTGAGGAGTAGGATGAAAAGTGTAGATTATGCAACCCATGTAAATTGCATAGAGTATATGCTATACAAATTAAAAGGTTGTAATTTCTGTCTTGAAGAGGCGTGTGATTCTCATCCTCGAGGTCACCTATGCTCAAATTGTAATTATGATAAATTCAAGCAGTGGGAGAGTACATATCCCGGTATGATTGGAAAGAATCCTAACCGTGATTTTAGTTTATTGCTACGAGAGTGGTATCGTCGTGGTTTTAGATTGTTCTGGGAGGAGGAACCGGGTCAACGATTCGACTGTTGGAACAACAAAAGAATATGGTTTCTACGTCATCGTTGTGAAGACACTGGGTGTTATGATTATAAGCCCACTGATTTTTATTTGGCTCTTACGGAATGTGATTCGACACTTGAGGACACTGTTTGTGAAATTGCTTCAAATATGCAAATTGAAACATGTGAATTCTTTAGAATGAATGCGAATAGTATCATTGACTATACAATGAGATATGACAAGAGTGAAGTCATAATCTACTGTTAAAAATGTGATGCTGACATTGAACTATATCAGGATCAGTACAATGTCAATTCAGATAATCTACCTGCTCTAGTTGTTGTTGACAAATACCTACTAGTGGATGAGATCTAAAGAGTAGAAAAGTCGTTTTTATCATTTATATAATTTTTTTTATTAATAAACGAAATCACAAAAATATTTAGAAAATTTTATTCTCAGGGCAATAAAATAAATATTAAATAAAATTGTAAGTATATTATCCACTAGTAAGTCGTTCAATTGAGGTAAGTCAACGTAGATGTCGAGAAACTGCTTGTAGGTGTAGCCACGACATCTGAACAAGAAAAAGAGTAGTGCATGAAAGCCACATGTCTTAGTCGCTAAATCCTGTACTCTTCGTTGATTTTGAATAATGGTTTTCCCACTGCTTTCAATAAAGTTGCTGATGTATGGAACGTAGAATTTATACGATAGGCCAAGAAGATCAAAAAATTCAATATTCTTCGCTGTTTGAAAGATGCATAGCCAATGACTGGTCTTCAAAGTCAGATGGACTGCTATTAAGAATGATCAGTGGATTTTTAGCAGTCAGAATGTTTTCGATAAGGTCCGAGGGTAGTTGTTAGGACTTGAAGTGAGACAAGCCTGGATCCAGACTAAATAAGTATATTATTTGGTTTGTGTTCATAATAGAAGGTCAAGTTAAACACTGTTGCTGAGTGTAATTTCACAATAGGTTTCAAAGGGACTTAGTGATACTAGTATAAAGATCTCGTTCAGAGCGTCGGCACATGTACATTGTAAGAGTACATTTCCAGTCCGTACTATAGTCATGTTTTGAGTGCCAGACAAGCCCAAAAAAAAAGCTCCATGATTTTTTGAAAACATTGAATCGGTTATTCCATTTTCATATAGTTGAGAGTCATGATCGAGGGATTGCATGGTCAACTCGTACAGAGTTCTATATGATTTTTTGTCAAATGATAGAGTGTACAGTGGAATACCATTCACTTTGCACACAAGACTAGATAGACCAAAAAAATTAAAATCATGGGGGGATTCAGTCCAGGATCCAACGGCACTGCCACTCTT
The DNA here is from genome assembly GCF_049724085.1 of Artemia sp. Qi Xiang Cuo. Lineage (NCBI taxonomy): Eukaryota > Metazoa > Arthropoda > Branchiopoda > Anostraca > Artemiidae > Artemia > Artemia sp. Qi Xiang Cuo. Next base: position 40,440,755 of record NC_142801.1, read on the forward strand.
CACAAAGGCCAAAGCCAATTTTGATGGGATTTCTCCATTGATAAATGATGAATCGCTATAGCTACGAGAACCGGTGGCAATGTGACGTTGATTGGTGATTGTATGGGGGACAAGAAGTTTAATGTTGTTGCCAATGGCTCTTAGCTTTTCCACTGCCAATGCAAAAGAGTTCATAACTTGTTGTTTTCGGACATGGAGAATTGCCGATGTGATAATGACATTTGCATCGGGTGCTGCAGGAAGCGTTTTTCTCAAAATGAAATTCGATGGTGCCATCTGTAACTTTATGTCAATCTTGACATTGGGGGGTAGCCATTGGGATATATTGAATATCTCATGATTTAATTTTCCAACGAGATGATACTCCTGGGTCACTGCAGTAGTCAACTCACCGTCAGTATCAACACCTGATCGATATTCATAGCCCAGCGATTGTCCTCTCATCTCCTTGTACGCCTTAGGCGTCATCATCATAAATTGTATGTAGCTTGCATAGTTTGATAAATTATTGCTAGTGCTCACCAATGTTCCATTAATAAATACATTAATTTGTTTGAAGAGGTTATGTAGAATACAGTTTTCAGAGGAGAAACCGTCACCGTCATTTGGAGGTGCTTTATCCGTGTTTTTTGTCGCCACAAGATTTAGATCCATAAATGTTTACGACAAATCAATGAAATTATCTTCATTGGAAAATATTTGAAAGTGTATATTTTCCGAGAGAAGTTGTTGAGGGTGAAATTGTTCATAGTAGCCATATTTGACACTAACATCAACATTTTCAGCATTGAATATATTCAATGAGGAACTGATTGATGGATATGATTCCTTGTGGGGGAGATAAGTCATCTTAAGAGAAGAAATCATTCTTTGATCTCACAATCTTTTTCTTTTTCTTCTTCTTCTGTTTCTTATTGGACTTCGTTGTTTTATTCCTCAAAGTCCTTGTTGATGTCCTTTGCTTCCTGCCTGGGTGGAGACTGATGAGTGAATGACGTGAACGCATCCTTTTCAATCCCTCCTCATTTTGTCGAGATTTTAATTGTTCACCAACGGCTCTTGCCGAAGATCTAATATTTTCTTTAACACTCTCCTTGAAATTCTTGCCCTACCCCCAGTCCTGTAGTGTGGAGGCAGCAAAATTTGGCGCAGCAGGTACAAGATATTTTCTGGCAAGGGGTAGCGCAGAACGAAATAGCCTAGCAAAACAGGTACCAAGACCATAGCCAGACATTGTAGTACGCCCCTTGTAGTAGTCCAATCCATTGCCTATTTGACGTGGACTCAAAGCACCAACATAACAGTCAATATCGGGACAGACAAATGGAATTCTTCTATTGCTCATTTTTTAGGTTATTGTACCGTCGTTGTCGTTGACAATGGGTCGAAAATGACATGTAATCACTGCTAAGCCTTTTGAAATTGCTATTGGATCACCTAATTAAGTTCTTAGTGTTAACTGACAGAGTTCCAAATAGGAAGTGTTTACGGGAATATACTGAAGATGCTTTATATTGTAGTGGTGAACATGTTCTTGATTGGTTTTTCGTTCAAGAACTCGTAGGAGGGGAACATTTGAATTACCAACCCGAGATGTTTCCACAAATGAAGCGTAGAGACATATACAAGTGTCCGTGGAGAAGCTGGGTGCATAGTCTGCATAGATAACATGGTCACTACCACTGAAATTTTCTGTCTTAATAATACGTTTTTTAAAACCAAGAACCTCACGTAAATTTTCATTGAGGAAAATTCTTTCATTCTCATATGGATTGGTAATATAAATTCTCCTTTGTTCCGTCGAGTAATTGAAAGTGAAACCACCTTTTTTTCGACTTGCAATTTTTTTGTTGATAACTCGACACAGTTCTTGCATGTTATTGTATTCCCTGGAGGGGATGTTAGCAATAGGGTACTGATTAGAGTCAAAAGTTGCCATTGCACCTTCATCACCGAATTCAAAAGGTCGTATTTTTATTTCATATTTAAGACCCTTTCTAAGGATGTCATAGGTATTTTTGAGAATACAATCGACAAGAGCCACTTCATACGCACCGTCAAATTTGACGGCAGGTGATAGTTTTGTCAAAAAATCACTTGTCATATTCAAGTCATTGTAGAGAGGATCGGAAATCCTGGAAATTAATGTTACATAGAAATCATGGGGTATTGTCAATATCTTCAACACCGATCCAAGAATCAAAATCAGAGTTGTATCCTAGCCAGCGAACAAGTAACTGTTTCTTACCCCTGCGACTACGTGTCTTTAATATCTTTTCAATTTGATAGATTTCACTAGCATTTTTAACTTTTTGCAATTCATAGTCATAAAAGCCGCCGAGAATCTCTTCATCTTTGGTATCACGCAGGCGATAAGTTATGGGTGTAGTGTCTAGGATTTTTGCCACCTTAAAAAGTTCTGTGGACCACAAGTAATTCCCCTTTTCAAAAACATTAGTTGTTCTATTAATTCGAACGGTATCACCAACATTGAATTTACTTTTCTTCTTCTTGACAGCCGACGATTCATTGGAATACTGTTTAAGAAAGGTGTCAATTGCATCATGATCAGAATGATGAACTTCCGTTGGTGTAGAGTTGGACAATGATCGATGAGGTCGTTGATTATAAATCAACATGATTTTATAAAGATCATGAATAAAAGCCGATGTATTTTTCAATGTACTATATCTTGAAATTAAAAGTCGAATAGTTCTTATCAATCGTTCGGCCAATGCAGCCTTTATAGGACTGTGACTATGATAGAGCAGTGTACTATATTTCTCTAGTACTTTTGCAACATGAGGATTAACAAATTCACTACCGCGATCCGTTTGAATTTTTTTATATGAATCCTGTTGGAGAATACTTTCAATGGCCTGAGCAACTTCAACCCCTCTCTTTGATCGCAATGGAATTGCATATGCATAACGACTATAAACACTGATTGCAAGTAGAATGTACTTGTACGGTGTATTGTGACGTCGTTGAACCTCATCTAGAGTCAGGAGATCTGCTTGCATTATATGCAATGGGTAAAAGGCTTTAGTGTTTCGATATTGATTGGCACGAAGTCTATGATTTCTATGCAGAGTGTAACTTGATTCATTCTGTAGATAGTCTTGTACATTTTTAGTGCGAACACCAGTGACTTTGGAAAGAGTTGTGGGGGAACTTAAACTCCCACCTCACCAATATTTTCATAAACACCTTTCAGAACTTCAACCATTTTGAATGTAAACACGTTGTGTAACGTCCGCTACCCTTTTGTATACTGCCCGTTGGGGGTGGTGGTGGTGATGATGACCTGATACGTCTTCGCTTTTGTCTAGCTATCAGCGGTGTGCTAGTATTTTCCAAAATTGATTTAAAATCTTCTTCTTCAAGTTCATTTTTTAATGGTGTCAATGTTGTTGTTGATGATGGTGATGACGATGATGCATGTTCATTTAATTTTTTTAGAATTTTTCTATTGCCAATAAGACTTTTGGGGAAGTTTAATGTATTTAGAAAGTTGTATAGATGAGTGTCAAATGATAGTAGTCCTATACGATTTGTAACCATATCATAGATTAAATAAATTAGATTATAGCTCTTGCCTTGAATTATAATCCCTGTTCCATTGCTCTCAACTTGAATGTGATCACTGTCCAAGAGATAGGCTAGGAGTCGTGTTATTTTTTCAAGCTAATTGTTAGGTCTTATATTTAACAATTTAATTAAAAAAGAATACAAATATTACATCTTCAAATTTGTTACAGCAGCAGCAGCAGAATGCCGAGGAGATGATTCCTTTTTGGAGGCAGCAGCAGCAGCAGCAGTGGGCTTCATCTGAAGGGTCCTGTTTTTGTCCAGTCGACGAAGTGTGTATTGAAGTAAAAGCAGTTTTTATCATCGTCAATATTCTAATCGTCAAGGACCTTATTCAGATTGTTTTCGATGTGCTCCACGGGGGAGAAAGTGAGTTCTACTCGAGTCAATTTATAGGGTTTTGACCTTCTCTCTCTTTCTCTTATAGAAAACTGTTTACAAGTCCTGCAATTATTGGCAGTAAAAGTGTGAAAAAGCTACCGCCCGCCTGAAGAAGTCGTTTCCTTTTGAAATTCTTTCCTTTCTTTTTAGAGGCCAATGTACGTACAATGGAACGATGTTTCTTTGCCTGTTGCTTAACTACTTCTGGCACTTGAACATTAACCTCGATCAAATTTAAACAAAGTTCGGATATTAGATTCATGAAATCGTTGTCAATACAGTGTTTGAGTATTGCTTTCCTAAGCGGAGGTTTTGAACTGCTTAGAACTGAAAACAAATGTCTATTTTCATGTAGTTTCTTCAGTGTCATGATAGCAACTAATAGATCTTTTTAGTGTTCACGGGGAGATATACTGTAATTTCATTGTCAAAAATATCTGTGACTACACGCAGATCCTCGGGTGTATTTTGATTAGGATCCAATAGGATGTAGCCGTAGGGTTTATTAGTTGCCTGATTGTATGCTGAGAGCAGAAATTTGGGGGCTCCCGGGTAGATTTGCTTATTGAGAGTTATTAGCGAGCGAGAATCACGAACAACTCTGTAGATGATATAGTAGGTGCAGTTCAATGCAAGTAATCGCATACATTTGCTCTGATGAAAGAGATTGTGTAGAACCAGAGTAATGGAAATCTGTTCATGATCAGAGTGAACATTGAACATCTGTAGCTTTTCCTAGGCATCTTGTTCAAGAGATTCAGCCAGAGTACCACTGATCAACCAAGATTTGGGTTCAATTATGCTGAAAACATCAATATCTTTTATGAATTTTATCTGAACCAATCCCATGGTTGTGGCAGCAATCGCTTTTATTTTATCATATGACTCCTGCCAAATACTATAGCAATAGTAGATTTTTTTCGGCTTTTCCACAAACATTTTATCACAATTTTTAATTATTTTAGTTAAGAGTGTTGTTTTGCCCGACATTGACGGTCCACACAGAAACGATCTGAATGGTGTTTTAAATTGATACATGTTCCCCTCAACACTTCACCTGGACAACTAACTGTAGACCATGCCCGTCTAATGAATAAATAATTTCCCTATTACCACTACTACTACTCCGCTCAATAATAATAACGAGAAGAAGAAGAATAAAGAATAATATTTTATTTTATTATATGCATAAAAAAGGTGACAATACTTTAAAAAAAATACTACATTGAAAAAGGCAAATTAAACATGAATAAAAAAAAAATACACTTTTTTTAAAATTTATTTATAATAAAAAAAAAAATAAAACATTTAAATAGCAAATACAAAAAAAAAACAAACACTTAAATAAATACACTTTTTTTTTCTGTTTATTTATTTATAAAAAAATACAAAATTTATTGGACTAATGCGCACTTTAACTAACATACCCGGTTACTTACAACCTTTTCATGTTTGGGGTCCCCCCTCCCCCCGGGGGGCAGGCCCTGGGGCAGCCGGGGGCGGGAAGCGCCGGGCGCCGGGGCCCGCGGCCGCGGGCTCGGGCCGGGGCTGGCCTTAAAAACTGGAACATTATCTGCCATGCAAACACACACACACACATTGAAAATTGATTGTGATAGAAAAAAAAGAATTAAAAAAAAAAAAAACCTAATTACCCCCAAAAAAAAAAAAAAAAACCCCGCCCCCCACCTTTTAAATTTTTTTTTTGAATTTAATTTAATTTTTTTAGACCGAGTTGTTTTATTTACTCTGTACATTAAACAAGGTCTGAAATTAAATAATTAACGTGTGGCAATACCTTCACACCAACCTCAATTACATATACATTGTCCGATATTGCAGACATGGCGTTTTTCTCAACTCTAACTGTGTAGTTTTTAAATTGTAAAGAGCGAATCGCAATGACTTTCGCTCTTTGGACAAAACTAAGTTCCACAGAGTTTCCAGAGACACACAAATAGAAATAAATTCTTAAACATTGTGTAGGTACACATTTGCGAACTTGTTTGATATTCGTGCCGTGCATTTTAACATCATACACCTTCGGACCAGGAAACACACCACTGGATATCAGATCACTAACCGTTTCAGAGTTTAGCATTAAAAATTGATTTGGGGCCTGGCGTTTCACTAGCTCTGGGTAGAGGGATTCGTCCCAATTAGTGTAGTCCATTCATGAGCTAATGGACTCGCCATTTTCCAAATCATTCAATAGATTTTCAGTTTTGACTTTTAACAGGAGTGAATCAGTGTCCCCGTAGTACACTTGAACTTGTCCCTCAATCAGCCACTGTACATTGCATACATTATAATAAAATGACAACATGAGTTTATTGGATATTTCAGTTATTGCACTTCCGCCCTCAATATTTTTATTTAATCCAATGTTTCTTTTTTTGCGATGTAGGAGAACCATATTGGAGTCTATGATTGTGCACTTTCTGAAGTCTGAATCCAATATGATTCAAGTACAATCTTCGGGGATGGTTACAATCTAACAACGACTTTTTTGGTCATACGCTTTCGCAAATTTTACCAAAAGCTGAATTCCAAATGAGTTTATAAACTTCTTTTTCAATCTTCGTTTTTGCTTGTGAACGCTTACTGACGAAGATGTCAATAAACGTTTTCATGTAAGGCTTTTGATCAAATTGGAGGACTCTATGAATCTTTGTGACCTTGAAACCATTGGACACCATTCATTTCAATAGCACGTGATGAAAAACGATATTCTGTTTCGGGTTGAGATTGGCAATTAGTTTTTGTTTTGATGGTACCCAGTGCATACTCCCATCCTCTACTAAAGATAAATTGTAGGGGCTCAGAGAGTCCCCACGCACCGGTCTATTTATGCACGGAAAAACGAAGTCTTTTACCGAGTCATGGATTTCCATGGGTATTTCACCGTCAATTTCAAAAAACCATCCCTGTGCCCCATTCTTCTCAACACTGGCAATGTCGGGGACCTTCGAAGCACAGGGATTGTCAAGCCCGTTATAATTGCCACACGGCAAACAGTAGTGAGACATTGCCGATGGGTAAAGAGACTTCATATCCAAAAAAACTGCGTCCGACTTTTCATCGGTGTGCTGTCCACTCGGATCAGTTTTCATGATACGATCCCCGTGAAAAACATACCCCCCCCTCAATGTTCTCGCTACAAACAGATGCTGATCCACCTCGGCGATCAGACCGATTTCTTATTTTCTGATTTTAAGTATCAAGTCCATCACCAAATGGGGAGTGGAAAAATAATAACCTAAATCCAACCCAAATTCCCCATAGATTTTATCCGTATTTTTGCACACAATATCCAAAAGAGTGAGTACGTCACTGGCCAAGTAAAGTTTACAATACTCCCACCCATTTTTACATCCGCCCTTTGTCCAAACCCTCTTAGCAAATTCCTAGTCGGTAATGGTGCACTCACTCTCAGTAAGAGAATTGTAAAAAGCTTCAATGGGCGGTTGTGACACCTCATCTAGCCTCGAGCCAGAGTTGTAATAATCATATGGATATATACCCTTACACGCTAATAAATCATACATTTCATCATCGGGACCGCGCTGTTTGAGGAGGGGGAAGCTATCAAAATTGTAACTTCTCTGCACCTGAATCAATTGACTTAAAGATTTAGGGAAGAAACTGGATGAGTCTAAGAAACGGATTTTATTAAGGCACGTGTTACCCTTATCAACTGTTTTCGAAAATAATTCTAGCCGCAGTAGCTGCTCCGATGATTTGAGTATGATATTATAAGAAAAAGAACCATTTATCCATGCGTCATCTACAACTCCACCCTTGGCAATGAGGGCCAACGCTGGAAGAACAAACTTTAAGTCGTAATTGGAATTGTGTATAAAAACAGGTACGAAATATTCCTGTCTAACGTTTAAACTGCATGACTGGTGTGCTACCCCTCTGAAGTTACTCTCTTCTGATGTAATTTCCTGCCAAAAATGATCATGGTCAATCACCTTCCTCCTCCCCCCTTCCCAACACCATCATCAAATTCTCCCTTGCAAACCCAACACATTTTACGATTTTTAATGGCCACTATGTCATCTGGTGATAGGACCATAGGGTAGTTTGTATAACGAAGGCGCGAAATTGCAGCGTTCGCTGTTTTGATTAGACTGACCAATGCCGAGCGCATGCAGTCTTCACCGTCACTCAACATCTCCACTACCTCCAGCACTTGCATGGTATTATTGGAATCTCGTTGCGCGTGAGCGTAAGAGACCCCTATGGCTTCATGTATTTTAACATGATTTGAATTTGTCGGATCACACACGTCTGTCAGCTTAGCCTCGCAGTCCAAAGCGATCTTATTGCTCTGCAGGAGCGTGTTTTGAAAATTTTTTAAACGTAAGATCGCTCTATCTCCGCTTACCGTCTCCACAGCCTGGTATCCATGACGTTTACAGTGTTTCATGTGATGCTTTAACTTTAAATCAGTCCAAAATATTGAGAGGCATGTTGGACAGTAATAACGTACATTCCAGTTTTTACCCTCACTTAGAAACCTACTAATATCCGCAATCAGATTCAAATGACCAATTGAATCGGAGTCTGTGGGTGGGGTGTATAGAAGCCACACCCAATTTTCTACTGATGTAATTGAAGGAACTCTCCCTCGAAATAATACACCCTTCTTATCGGAACGGTGACCCTCTTCAAATTCTTGTTCATACTGTAACACCATGACACCAATCTTTAAATGTGAATTAGCACACTCGAAAATATATATTCTTTTTAGTTTCACGGGAAATTGACCATTTAAACAACTAAAATTCACTTTGGGGAACTTTGAACCCTCCCTACCATTAACTGCCATTTTATTCAAGTTCTTCTTAGTGGCATCATTGCACAGAGGTCTGTATGCCGCAATTAAAAACGCATACTTGAAACGCTGCAGCCTCGTATCGAAACAGATTCGTTGTATCCCCCTACACCCCTCTAAATCTGAATGATATTTTAATTCAATTGCCTCCCCGCCCCCATGCCCACCGCTTACAATAAAATCCTTTTTAAACCTACAAATAGTAACATTTAAAATTTCAATGAATAAAACCACAGATCCACAACCCCCCTCGTTATAATTTTCCAACTTACTTTGAATACAATTTGCCCAATTTAGAAACAACTCCTCCGACTTTTATAAATGAGGGTGTATTGCCAACATCTCTGTGTGCAAGTATTTCGAATACATCTCACCCGCACTTTCATTTAAAAAAAATATTTTTAGTGCTATTGATGCTTTTAAACTGACCCCCACTCCCCAAACCCCCCTGTGTTGTTCAAGAATGGCTCTAATCTTATTCGGATAGGAATGTGTAATGGCCAGGGGGTCTGTTATTATATCCCCCGACACTAGTGAGTTGAAAGGGTCACCGAATCTGGTGCTGTAGACTAATGTGTGATGCAAGGCAGAGTTGGAGAGAAAAAAATCCGGACGAGGGGATACTGTTGCTGTTGTATTACTACTACTATCTATAGCATTAAGTGGAGTGGTGGCGGGTGACAGAGAATTATCAATAACACCACTCCCAGTCTGTTCAATCATATTGGGGGGGTGTGGCATGAGGTCCCCTAGCACATATTCTAAGGTGTTTGGGGACAATTGGTCAAGCCAGCCTGTATTGTCCTCTGATCTAATGTCGTTATGAGGACCCGGTTCAGATTTACTTGTAACATCATCATCTAAATATTCACGCATGAAACTATCTGCCCACACCGGGCCCTCAACCATGTCAATATCACAGCTTAAGTCCTCCAGGCTGGCCATGTCCCCAAAAACCTCTTTAAGGAAGCCACTGTCCCACTCCATAGTCTCGCGGATCATTATAGGGTCATCCTCGATCTCCGCTGGTGGTGACAGAATTGGTCCTGTAAAGATAGTTGCCCCATCACTCAATGGTGTCGCTGGTGGTGGTGCTATATTTTTTATCTGTAGAAAAAAAAAGTTTTATTTTTTATGTAAATTTTTTATAGTTAATAAACTTTGTCAATTTCTCATAGTCATTGTCACACTACCATCACCATCACCTGAACAATTAAAAGAAGAAGAAAAAAAGTTACATTGTCTTATGTATTTAATAATGTCAACTGAACATGTTAAAAATATATTTTTTTTTTTTTTTTTTATTCAGTAAATTGTTTTCTTATTCTTATAAAAAATTAATGGTTTTTTTCCAAAAATTTTTTTTTTTAAAACAAAATTTAAAAATATTATTAAAATTAGATGGTTTGAGCCTATGATTTATAATTGTAAATAAGATTTGACCAGATAGGTTCGAATATTGAACTTTGTATTTTTTTAAAAAATATAAATACCACAAAAAGGTATTTTTTCAAAAATAGGGGGCAATTGCTCCTTATATCTAAATTGTCACCACTACTATCCTAAGCTCCTTCTGAAGCTAGTTTCGAATATTGAACTTTGTATTTTTTAAAAGTATAAACCTCATATGTCGGTGGTTGATGATGCTACCTTCTCAATAATCCGTATTTTCCTGTGTCTTTCCCCAAGAAGAACTCTTTTCTCCATCCATATCAACAATTAAAGTGCAATTAAAATGTTGGATGGTCCTTTTTTAGAACCCTCCCTCCCCTCCCCCTCTCCCGGGGAGGACCCTTGGGAACCGGGAGCTTCCTTCGATGTAGGAGGATCGATACCCTTTCTAGTTAGGGGGATGGGGTATTGGACTTCACAGCACTGTTCAAATAGAACCACCTCAAATTCTTTCTCGAAAACATCTAAGTGTTTCAATGAAATGATCAAAAACGGCTTCACCCAAATAATGTTTCTTAACATTACCGCGAAGACATATTTGGAAATTATCAAAAAAACCTTTTTCCCTGTGTAAATTGCTTATTGAAGATATAGATCTTGCTATTTAAAGTCCAATTTGCATACGACCCTACTTAGAATTCAAATTATACCTGTCGGGCGGATTTAAAATTCAGGTGTGCTGATGGGACATTTTGATAAGAGCCCGGATGCGCGCGAGAGCTTAGTGCAAAAACATATGGCAGTTTAAGAATGATTGCCAACTGTGAAATAGTGAATTATTTTTTTTTTTATATAGTTAGTTTGTCTAAAAGGAATATTGGGATTTTTGCATTAGAACGCATCTTGGATAGAAGTTACGAGGTGTAAGGTTTTTTTTTTCGTTATAGAAATGCATGATAATCATTCCTTTATAAATATAGCAGATAATTTTGTTAATTAAAGAAAATGAAATAGTTTTTTAGCAACAAATTTTAATTTTTACTCATAAAAAGCTATGACCCGGAGAAAATTTACCTTATTTTTGAAAATAGAGATAGAAACAAAAAAAAATTATGTATATACTTACAAATTCTGACTGGACTTCTATATCTGAACTCCTTGGCAAAACTTGAGGGGGGTTAAGGCCACAATCTTCAGTAGGTGGAGCTGAGGCATTATATAAGGCAGTCCACTCCCTTTTCAAGTTCCTTCCAACTGATATGGAGCTAACACGTGGGTCAGAGGTCCCTGTCATTAAAAGATTCGCAGGCATGGGCTGGTCTTGTGTAGTTCTAGCATCGAATTTGATAACTGAAGGTCTTGTAGCTTGAATTAATAAACATTCACTATATAGTTACCTCTTTTCAGAAGGGGGGGTATTGCATGTGCAAACTTCCTTGAAAAAAAAAATGCATTTTAGGTTTTGGGAAAATAATTCAGTTTATGTTAGGCATTTAAAGTACTGCAAAACATTTTTAACTGTTCATGATAAAAATCACACCATAAATGCAGACTGGCCTGGAAGTATTTTAAAAAACACCCCTAAAAAAAAAAAAAAAAAAAAAAAAAAAAAGCCGCCGTACGAAACAAAATATAGTCGAAATTTTTATTGTTTTCCGCACCAAAAAAAAAAAAAATTAAAATTATAAAATTACCCTTAGTTCTAGTGCATGGAAAGAATTTCTTCCTTAACTTAATGATAAGATAATTTCTTTTTTCTATTATAATAATGAGAAAATTTTTACTCACCAGAAATTGCTTTGAATTATCCATTTTCTATATAAATGCTTACAAAAAATGTCAGTTGTGTTATGTTCAATAAGCTATTACAAACTGTTTATTAATCTAATTTTTAAATTTAATATATAAAAAAAATAATTATATACTAAAAAATATACACCGGTTTGTAAAACACTTATGTAACCTAAAAAAAAAACCTTTTTATAATTAAAAAGAAATAAAGTTAATTTTTAAATTAAAAAATTTAAGCATACAAGATTATGACAAAAAAGTTTGGTACGGGCCAGTACGCACAGTATATACCTTCAAGCAAATTCCATATGATATTTCAAATTACTATAGCTTCTATAGAAACGGTACCTCTTTGCTAATGACCCTGGTAACCCCAATTCGTTGAAAAACTAAACACATATCCATGCCTTCAGGCGTAAGTTTACATTTAGGTTTTCAACCTTTATACGACTTACTACTTTAAACGTAGAGTTATTTCTTGTGAAATTGTTGAAAGCAGCTGCTGGAATCTGCCAGACACTTAATAACTATATATTTGAGATGTTAGAAACGGGTCTGCAGATACAAGGTTTGCATCGACTCATTGCTTGTGTACCTTTCCCGCTCAGTGGTCAAATGAAACATGTTTCTTTACTGATTATGATCTCATGTACCTTAACTTCCGTTTATGACCTACGAAATCAAAATTCAACTTTTTTCGAACCTTCAATATCGGAAATGAATTTAGTCGTCCACATAGCTTAAGAGTCGACTCTTGTGAAGCATTCAAACACTCACATTTTCGTGGTGGAACAGACTTAAGTCTTAATATTGAATTCTCCCAGCACTTGTCGATAGGCGATTTGCTCCAGCTAGCTGTCGCATACCGCTAAGTCCACCATATGCAAGATACGGTTCCATTGCAATGAACTCTTGTGCACCTGACCCCAGGTACAACTCAACCTTCGTGCAACTGAACCCCTATTCAACTCAATCCTATTTAACTGAACACTCATTCAATGCAACCCTCGTGTAACTGCACCCTAATTTAACAGAATCTTGTGCAACTCAACCTCTGTTTAACTGAACCCTCTTGCAACTCAACCAACGTTTAACTCACCTTGTGCAACTCAATCCTTTTTTAAAGAAAAGCTTACCGCTAATGGCGATTCAGGAATGAAGCCTTTATTTAATTTCATCTTAATATTAAAAGTTCTTAGCGGAAACAAATAGATTGAAATTTTTAAAAAGAGCTGGAAGCGCTGATAAGTCTCCCCTTGTCTGTTTTATTTCCCTAGTACTAACAAGGCACCAGAACATCGTAGAGAGCTGTTTAAGGTCATTAGAAAGCTACTTCAAAAATCATATTGATAGAGCTTAGGGAGCCGGGTATAAAATCAGTTTTCACTTGCCTCTTAGCAAATCCTTGCCCGAGTAGACCATACTAATTGAGAAGCTCATAGTTTGCAGTAAAATCAAATAACACTATCGGGCCATGATTCTGGCGATAAACACATTCCTGAAAGTTTCTTTCAATTTGGAAAAGTTCTGGGGTTACCCAAATGGATAATATAAGTTAGAAACTGAGAACGAAGCGAGAAGCAAATTCTGAGCTTCTAATCAGCGCAAGTTGAAACTTATTCTTAGGCTTTGGGTTGAGTTGAGTCACACAGAGCTTGATTTAAATGGGGGTTGAGTCAAACGGGGGTTTAGTTGAACGAGGGTTAAGTTGAATGGGCTTGAGTCGCACGGGGGTTCAGTTGGAACAGGGTTCAGCTAAATGGGGTTGAGTTGTACAGGGGTCCAGTTCAGTTAAGTGGGGTTCAATTAAATGGGCTTGAGTTGCACTGGAGTCCATTTAAACGAGGGTTCAGTTACACACACACCGCTAGATATGGCACAAAGTCAATTTTCTTGAGCGGATAAAAGTACGGTGATATGATATTGTATCGTCCGAAGACTTCCCATATACTGGTTGTAAATGCTGGACATCAACAAATTCTTTACTACCTTGCACAACTTGCTTATGACTTCGGCTTGTCTACTTGTGACTATGCAGTACCTCTACTTCTCCTGATCTCCTTACCATAAGTATATAATTGACACCAGCTAACCTTTTGTTTTGCACTGATACAAGCCTTTTAAATAAAGTTCCTCGATTAAAGTTAATAAAGCAAAGAAGCTGTTAGAGCATTGTTGAAGCAAAATTCGTTCAACAAAGGCCGCCACTCAAGCCAAAATATTTATGTTTTTACAGGTCTGTTTGTGCTTGCCCTAGTATGATTCAAGAGTTAGAGCTCTACCATTGGTGCAGCACAGAGTAATTATTTTTACGTTTTGAATTTTCCTCATACCCATAGTTCCCACATACTGTGTTTTGCGGAAAACAACAATTTTGTGGACTTCGAACGATTTTTATAAAAAAAAAAAATTTTTTTTGGGCGGGGGGAGGGATGCAAATTTGTACACATTAGAAAAACTCGAAAAGTAAAATTTGGATTTAGGAAAAATTCAGGAGCTTTGAAAATTTTCCAAGATACATCAAGCAAGTCTCCGAGGAAAAAAGCTGTATACACAAAACAAGTTGTAAATTACAGCCCCTAGACGGTAGGCTATTTAATTACGACCTCTATCATAGGCAGCGCGTGAGCGCTGCCTAAGTAAAGAACGATGTGGGCACAATGTGTTTTTTTTTCTTAAGCCGCGCACTTCGTATTGAAGGGATTGTCGTAGAAACATAGAAAAGGGCTCATTTAATTGGAAACTCAAGTGGCTAGTGCCTTTTTTAATACTCGAAAGTGATTGAAGGGCAACTAGCTCCCCACGCCCATCATTCCCCCAAACACATCCAATCACAATTTTGAGATGGCCATTTTGTTTAGCGTAGTTGATTTCCAGATAGAAAATATCTTTTGGAGGAGGACACTCCCCCACAACCCTCGGGGCTAGGGTTTTAAGCTATGCCCTGAGGGCATATAAGAACGATGTTAACACAATGTACTATGTATTATTTTTTTCCTTTAGTGCAGGGCACTTCATATCTAAGGGGTCGTCGTAGAAACTTCGAAAGGGGCTCATTCGATTGGAAATTGGAGTGGCTAGTGCCTTTTTTAATAGTCGAAAGTGATTGGAGGGCAACTAGCCCCCCCCCACGCCCATCATTTCCCCAAACACATCCAATCAAAATTTTGAGATAGCCATTTTGTTCAGCGTAGTTGATTTCCAGATAAAAATATATGTTTGAGGAGGACACTTCCCCACAATCCTCAGGGCAAGGATTGTAAGTTATGCCCTGGGGTCATATAAGGTTTTTATTGAAATATTTGTCGTAGAAACTTGAAAAAGGGCTTATTCGATTTGAAATTCAAAGGGAAAATACCCTTTATAATAGTCGAAAGTGATTTGAGGGCAACTAACCCCCCTCTCACGCCCACCTTTGCCCCTAAAACATCCAATCAAACATTTTAATAGCCAATTTATTCAACGTAGTTGAACGTTTTGGAAGTTATGTCTTCGAGGATAACAACCCGTCCCCCCACCGCCCTCAGAGCAAGGGTTGTAAGTTATGCCCTGAGGTATATAAAGTTTTTATTGAAAGCGTTGTCGTAGAAACTTCAAAAGTCCTCATTCAATTAGAAATTGAAAGGGCTAGTGCCTTTTTTTAATAGTTTAAAGTGATTGGATAGCGACTAACGCTCCTCACGCCCACTGTTTTCCCAAACACATCCAATCAAAATTCTGAGATATCCATTTTGTTCAACGTAGTTGAACGTTAAGGAAATTAGGTCTTTTAGGATGATAACCCCCTCAGAGCCCTCAGTTCAAGGGTTGTGAGTTATGCCCTGGGGACATATAAAGTTTATATAGAAAGTTGTTGTATAAATCATAGGCAGCAGGATCGCGCTTCCTAAGTAAAGAACGGGGACACTCGAGAACGAGACAAGAAACGGGGACTAAGTAAAGCGGAGGACACACCCCCACAAGCCTCAGGGCAAGGGTTTTAAGTTATGCCTTGGGGACATATAAGAATGATGTTGGCACAATGTATTATATATTAATTTTTTTCCTTTAGAGCAGGGCACTTCATATCGAAGACGTTGTAGAAACTTCGAAAAGCGCTCATTCAATTGGAAATTGGAGTGGCTTGTGCCCTTTTTAATAGTCGAAAGTGATTGGAAGGCGACTAACAACCCTCTCATGCCCACCATTTCCCCAAACACATCCAATCAAAATTTTGAGACAGTCATGTTGTTTAACGTAGTTGAAAGTTCTGTAAATTCGATCTTAGAGAATGACAACCACCCTAACAGACCTTAGGGTAAGGGTTGTAATTTATGCCCTATGGGTATATAAGGTGTTAATAGAAAGTGTTGTCGTTTCCAAAAGGGCTCATTCGATTCGAAATTGAAAGGTCTAGTGCCGTGTTTAAGAGTCAAAAGTGATTGGAAGGCTTGATATTTTTATAGTAAAGATCGATGTGGGTATAATGTATGATTTCTCTTTGTTGTTGTTGTTTAGACCAGGGCACTTCGTATCGAAGGAGTTGTCGTGGGAACTTCGAAAAGGGCTCATTCGATTGAAAATAGAAAGGGCTGATGCCCTTTTTAATAGTCGAAAGTGATTTGAGGGCAATTAATCCCCCTTCCACCCCCACCCTCACACGCCAACCCTCCCATTTCTGCTCTTAAAATTTAACCAAATCAAAATAGCGTAAGTGTATCCAAGCTATCAAAGAAAGTAAACAGATTTTTTTTGCGAATGGAATCAACTTTTTATTTTCATGTCAATTTAAGGAGGCATGAAGCTAAATTAAACAGTAATATTTGTATCAAGATTTCATAAAGGGTGTACGTAGTTAAAAACTGCTGAAAATTTTTCTCCGGCATAAAAATATAAGGCCAAACTGTAAAGCCTTAAAAAAATCAAAATGGTTTAAAGTATTATTTTCTTTATCCCTGAAAAGACTATGTCAATATAAAACAAACAGAAATTAATTTAAATTTTTTTTTACAAAAAATATGTTTTTCAAAGAAATGTAAAGAACTCCACTAAACAAAAAATGAGCAAAAATAAAATCAAATAATCTACCAAGCGTGAAACTACCACAAATCAGCATCGATAAATAAATGAAACCTAAAACGAACATAAATTACATTAATTACCCGAGTCAAACTCAAAACGAGCAGAAATTAACATAAGTTGGGCTCCAAACCGCTATGCCTTCCCAAGGTCAGAACCAAATTTACACTTTATTGAAAAAATACAAATGAATATGCATTGTCAGTTTAATATACATATACTGATATTTAGTAATCAAAATGTTAATATTATTTGGTTAAAGTTATAAAAGTAAAAACATTTAGATTTTTTCAGCAAAGTGCAAATTTTGTTCTGACCTTGGGAAGGCATAGGGGTTTTGCGCACAACTTATGTTAATTTCTGATCGTTTTGAGTTTGACTCGGTTAATTATTGTAATTTCTGTTAGTTTTGGGTTTCATTTTTTTATCGATGCTAATTTGTGGTAGTTTCACGCTTGGTAGATTATTTGATTTTATATTTGCTCATTTTTTGCTTAATAGAGTTCTTTTCTTTTCTTTGAAAAACTCATTTTGTGGAAAAAGTTTTTTTTAATTAATTTGCGTGAAAGAGGTAGTCTCTTGCGGGAAAAAAAATGAAAAGTAAAATCTAGATAGTCGGAAAACAAAATCAAGAGATAACGAATCGGTAGATAATCAAGTTACTGAAAGTATTCTGGAAATAGGTTCTTTTTTAGGCTTTTTGAAATCGTGTACAAGACCAAAAAGTCTTCAAAAGCTTTGAAAAAAAAAAACTAAAAAGAGAGTTAGGAAAGTGTGGGAAGTTATTAGCCCAGAGAACCCCAATCGGAACAATATTTGTAATGCTGCAAGAACGAAGTCAAGCTGATTCTATTCAAGAAAAGAGTCTCGGCCAAGTTTTCAACTAGTTAGAAAGTCAGAAAGTCAAAATTCCTCTTCGCGGCTGTTTCTTCAAATAATTAGGCTACTATAAACTTTCATTCCACTCAGTGGTACATGGTTCTTGTCATTTTACCTTCCTGTACTGGATGGGGCTTAGCAAAGTGATTGGGGACATTATGGTCATGTTCATACTGTGCGTACAGTTACGTGGAACATTTAAGGTGTAAAGAATAAGGTTAACCAAGTATTAGAGAGCTTCCGTGGTGTAGACGCTATTGCTTTAGTTAAGTATTGGAACAATGAAGATGTGGGGCCAGCTTTCCAGGATTATTCGAAAGTAAGGCTAGTCTAATACGAAACATTTTAAGACTCGTAGAAGCAGCAAAGACAGTAAAAATAAGATGATTTTTTATAGTCGGAAGCTACTGAAGATTAACTTGGATAATGCACTATTGATATGGATTGGGAGATCTGAAAAGGTAGATAGGTGGGGGAGTTTAGCTGTGTCAGGAAATATCCTGGAATAATTGGTTATGTTCTCAACAGGCTGGAGCTAATGAAGCAAACAATTGTCTTTGAGGTATTACAAATGGAGGAATCTGATCACATCCCAATTGAGATTAAATTAAGCTTTAGAATATGAATTTTAGGGGGAAGGAGAGTAAATAGTTAGAGAAACTATAGAATAGAATATTTTTATGCGTATCGGAAACCTTTGAAGACAAGTCAGTATGTCAATACATTTTGTCAACAATATATGTTGACAAAAGTATCGTCTTTATGAAATTAAATTAGAAAAAGTTTTTTTTAACTGAAAGTAAGGAGCAACATTAAAACTTAAAACGAACAGTAATTATTCCGTATATGAAAGGGGCTGTCCCCTCCTCAACGCCTCGCTCTTTACGCTAAAGTTTTTTTTTTGTTTTAAAAAGTGGTGTGGTGAAAAAGAGTCAAACTTTAGCTTAAAGAGAGTAGTATGTACATATTGAATTTGCGTACGGCCATAGCAATCCCTATGTTATTTGCGTACGCCTCTACACCTTTTCAAAGAGATTCAGAACTCCCTCACATGGCATTATACTTCTAGTCCATCTTGTGCTAGTTGGGAATTGCGTAATATGTTATGAAGGACAAGTTTCTGACATAATTTATGTAGATTAGATTTCTACTTCATAATATATATGGTATACATGCCTTTTAGGGTAAATCCGTGTCAGAAAACCAGTGTGTCTTGTTTAGGTGTTAATATATTCAGTTATTTTTTTGTATAAATTCAAGTTTCAAATTATAATTTTATACAGTTTGAATACTTCATTCGTTCTATCGATATCTATATTTTACGATCATTTACATTGATAGAGATATGGAATCTTCTAAGCGACTTCTGGTGAGTAAAATTTTCTTATATTATAATAAAAAAAGAAATCTATTTTTGTCTTGCCATTAAGTTAAGGAAGAATTTCCTTTACATTCCTTACTTACGCTTTTTTTCACCGTGCTGTTAGCTCTTAAAAAGCTTCCTATGTTAATTAAACATTGCATTTATTTCAATTTTAGTCAATATTCAAAAAAAGAGGCAGGTTCTCATTGATGTTTGCTCATTGTATATGAAAAATTAAAATGGAATTTGCATATTAGTTTCGGCAGATTCCATCCGGATATGAAGGGTCACCCTCTCCTCAATATCATGCTCATTACGCTAAAGCTGTTAGCACTTTCAAAAAAGCTTCCTATTCTAATTAAAAAGTCCCTGTTTTTTTTCAAATTTCGGTAAATATTCAAAACAGGGCGGGTAGTTTCACCAATAAAATAATCAAATCCCTTTACGTTCTTCTACCTGAAAAGGGATGTTTTCTCACTATCTGATTAAGAGCATGTTGATACATTTGTTGGCTAAATAGCTTTCTCAAAATTGAGTTACGAATTAAGTTACGAGTTAACTTATATAATAAAATTTCTATATTTATATGTTTTTATCACATGCATTAAGGACTTTACCCCTAGTCAATGCCTCGCTCTTTACGCTAAAGTTCTAATTTTGTTAAAATCACGAACTCTTGAATCACAAAGGCCGGTTAATTAGAATAGATACCTCCTTTGAAATTGCTAAAAAAAAAAAAAAAAAACTTTAGAGTAAAGGGGTGAGATATCGACTAGAGGGCGACCACCTTCATATACTTAATAATTTTTTGGTTTAAGTTATGTCTAGGAGTCTTCTTTCTTCCTTTTTTCTGTGATTTTAAGTATTTCGCAATTTAGGTATATAAAGTTTTAAAATCTTTGCATAAAAAAAGATCTATAATAGTCAACTTTTTGTGTTTGGTACTATGGAATTGAAAGGTCCAGTGCCCTCCATTAATATTCTGAATAAGTAAGAATTAAATTAGCTAATTAAATTGTGTCATTTTTTTCAACTTTTGGGAGTTTGGTACTGTGGTATTGAAGGGGCAGTGCCCTCTCATAAGCTAAATAGTTTGAAAACTGAAAATGATTTTTATTTTAGAATGCTGTTGATCAGCCATCTCAGCAAAAACGTGCAAAATTAGATGAAACTCAGGATAACACCAAGACAGGATTAATCGAATCATTGAATGCAATCAGGCCAACTGTAATTCGCCTCGCACTGCATTCCAAAGGAGAGAAGGAATCTGGCAACCTAGCTGTGATTTTCGACGTAAGTTTTTAAATAGATATTCTGAAAATATTTTAATAATTTAGCAAATCGACTCCTTATATGCTTGCGGTGAATAATTCTATTTCGCGATTGACGTGTAAAAATTTGCGACACAATACAACTGAATTAGCATGCATATATTTGGGGTAATGAGATACAGGAGCCTTCTGGGTGTTACAATTTTATAGGCCTGTCAGCTTCATCTATGCTTGAGTTTTCTTTGAAAAACTTATTTTGTAGAAAAAGTGTTTTTAATTAATTCTTTATGAACGACGTCTGAAACACAAGGATGGTTCAGTTAGAACAATAAGTAACTTTTTTTGAATATTCGTCTTCGATATTCAACGGATTTTTAATGTTTAAATTTTTATGTTAACTAATTAGCTCCTATTTCTAAAGTTCAAAGCGGCACCACTGACGAAATGGAATACTGGGTACTTGTCTGTTAAACGAAACACGCTCAAAGAAGTGAGGTTATATTAATCCTAATGAAATATATCAAAACATGATGATAATATTGTAGAAAAAAAATATGGAAAGCAGGCTGCGTAGAACAAACTATTAAATACCTAACCCCCTGACCATCTCTATATATCCGATAGACAATTAATATATACATGCATCGTAGTTTTTCTCACTCAGAACAAGCAAATCATAACCGAACCCACAAAGGGAAATCAGTTTCTGTCCAGATCGTACACAGTGTAATTCTAGAGTGTGTTTCGTTTAACAGACAAGTTCCGGGTAATGTTTGAAGAACTTCATAATGTTTTAAACAATCAAAAGAAAGATAACAGTGAAGGCTACTTTAATAATAAAAGTTGGTACAAGATTCGTCATCGGGGGGGAGGGGGGGATATTTACCTAAGCTTTAATTCTTAAATCGTTTGTAAATTTTTAAAAAGTTTTTCCTTTGAAAAGAAAAATTGTGTCCTGTGGAACTGGTAAAACCACTCTCAATAGGTTTCAATCACGAAGAAACAAAAAACAACGCTTACTATCAAAAGCAAGCTGATATTCATTAATCAAAATTTCTGTGAGGAATTATGTGTTAACAACCAGAAATTCAATCTCCATTAGTGTAGTAAAAACAATTGTGATGATTAGTGAAGCAAAAATTGCACTAATAATTTTCATAATTATACTATACAGTTAATAATCAAAGTTGTTTCAAGAGTCGCCATCGGGATTCTTAGGGCAAATTTTACAGCAGTATTATGTGTAATCACGAGCAAAATCAAAATTTATTACTTTTCTTGTTCGTGCAGGGGAAAAAATCGAATTGGAGGCATTACACAAAAGACACTTTAATTCCGGGGGGGCACTTTAATTGTTGACATGGAAGGAGAAAAAAGTTCTTCGCTTACTATGATTTATTTAGTCCAGGTTTACTGCGTCTAGAACTTCAATCAAATCCGTCACCTAGCGACATAGAAAAAATCGGATTGTCGAGAAAAGGGAGAAAGTTACATCAATACCAGCAACCAATGTATGGGATGCATGCCCATTAACCGAGGCTGAAGAGTAATGCTTCATAGAACATACTGCCTCGGTTGAACGATGGTCGGGTTTTATTGAGAATTACAATCAAGAGGGACAGACACTAGAGTTGGATCCCTATTTTGCATTTTCATTCTGAAAATTGTATTTTTTTTTTTTGAATAAAACCATTAGTTTTATATATCATTCTCTTGTTCTAACTTATCCTCTAAGAATAAGACTTCATTGTCCTGACTAAACCAAATATATTTTTAACATGTTCAGTTGTCATTATGAAAGACATATGCCAATGTAACTTTTTTTTTCTTTTAATTCTTCAGGTGGTGGGACAATGACTATGAAAAATTGACGTAGTTTATTAACTTTATAAAAAAAAGTTATTTCACATAAAAAATAAGCCCCTTTTTTTATAGATTAATGAAATACCACCGCCTTTGGGCGATGAAACATCGACATTTACTGAACCAATTCTAGCACCACCAGTGGAATTCAGAGACGAACCATCAGCATTAGTTCTAGACAATATGGAATGGCATAGAAGTTTTCTTAATGATGTTTTTGGGAATATGGCTAGCGTAGATGATTTAACTTGTGACTTTGATATGATAGAGGATCCAGAATGGGTAGATAGATTCATGCGTGAGCATTTAGGTGATGTTAGTAGTGCAACTGAACCGGGTCCTCATATAGCAATTACGTCACAGGACAATACAGTCTGGCTCGATCAATTGTCCCCAAACACACTGGAAGACATGCTATCTAGCCTAGGAGACTTTATGCCATCTCCATCTAATGTAATTGGACAGACGGGGGATGGTGTTATTGACAATTCTAAGTCACCCCCCACCATTCCGCTTAATGATACACCTAGTGCTAGTAATAGTAGTAGTAGTAGTAATACAACAATGCAAATTGTTGGATCTAATTTTTCCGGGGATATTTTTGACGATAGTTTTATAATTAGTGAATTGTATCCTGTGCAAATAGGTGCAGGACATGAAAATAGTGTCATGTCCCCGGAATTACGTGAATTTTATTTGTTAGAGTCTGCTCTAAGTCACTTACGAACATATAGGGTAGATTTTAACCCTCCCAAGGAAAACGTGATTGACGGGAGCATTATTTTAACAGACCCAGTGAATGTTCTTCATAGCTACATCGACAGAATTCAAGCACAAATTGAGATTCAGATTCAGAATTGGGGGGGTCTAGGGGGGGTTAAAGCATCAGTGAATCAAAAAGTCTATTTACAAAAGGGGACATCCGGGGATATTTTTTATTTTAATTTTTCAACCGGCAACCAGACTTTTTACCCTGGTCTAAATGAATTTGAGGATAACTTTTTCAACTGGGTAAATAAATTAATATCGACTTTGGACACGTTTAATGAGAGGGGAAGTGGGTCCACCATTTTATACATTGAAGACATGGATCTGAATCTCAGTAGATTTAAAAAAAACTTTATTTTAAGGGGGGCGGGGAGAGGTAGTCGACGTATAAATTGCCACCCAGATTTGTCGGCTACAAGAGGGGTTCAAGGTTTCAGATTTGACACGGGGCTGCAATGCTTTAAATACGCATTTTTAGCAGCAGCCCATAAAACATTAAACAAAGATTCAACAATGAAAAATCTCGACAGACTTGCTCGTAACGGTGGAAAAAATTTTCCTAAAGTAAATTTTGACTGTTTAGAGCGGAAATATCCAGCGTCTTTGAAAGAAATAACCGTATTTGAAAACCCTAATAAACATCTAGTGTGGGGAGTGGATGTTCTTAAGGATGACACGGAATTTTTCAACATGGGAAAGAAACCAAATAAAAAAGTGACGGTCTATTCAGTGAGAACCTCGAGGAGGGAATACGTTTAAAATTGGATATGGGTTATTTATGAACCCCCCAAAGATGTAAATTCCTATGGTAATGATTTCTCCGTTACGGCAATAAGTCGACTCTTATCCCAAAGCAAGAACAAAGGAGAATGTCACTATTGCCCCATGTGCCTTTCCTCATTTAGATCTGAGCGAACATTCTCGGATCACATGGGGCATTGCAAAATTCATGGGAATCAACGAATAGAAATGCCGGCAGAAGGCAAAGATACTTTACAATTTAATAATTTCAAAAAATTCCCTGCTACAAGTTGATAAAATATCTTTAGACTGTGAATCAAGACTGGTTGAGGTATCAGACCCCTCAAGGCCAAATATAGTCAAGGAACACAAATTAGTTGCGTGTTCCTATGCGCATGCCCGTCTCAATGCCAACAATAAAATGCAGTTGAAAGAGTTTTTTTGGCTAAGGATGGGGTGGGTAGTATGTGAAAGTGATTGATATATTTAATAAAAACAGCACACGCCGCCATTTTAAGACTGCGTCACACCAACTATCCAATGACATAGTCAGATAAAGGGCAGCTGGCACTAGAAAAATGGACGATTTTCTGGGTTTGTAGAGGTGTTCTTCTCCAGAACACGGAGTCCAGGATCATAATCACCTTATTGACCCCAATTCAACGGGAAAAATTAACTTTCCGGGGTGGGCTCACAATTCATGTAATTTAAAAATTAAACAGCAACTCTTTCTTCCGGTTTTTATACATAATCTAACTACGATCTGAAGTATGTGCTACCAGCAATAGCACATCTTCAAAGAAATGGAACAGTGGATGATGCATGGGTGATAGACAGATTTTCCAACAAAATCATTCCTGAATCATCGGAAAAGTGGCTTTTTTTGGAATTTATGTGGAGATTTGTTGAAGCCGACGTTGAGTACACGAATAAAATTCGTTTTTTAGATTCCTACAGTTTTTCCCTAAATCATTGAGCGAATTAATTCAAGTACAGAAAAACGATGACGTTTAACGCTTTCCCCTTCTCAAGCAACAATTTCCAAATGATTTATATGATTTGCTGACGGTTAAGGGCATATATCCTTATGATTATTATTGCTCCATATCGAGATTCACCGAGGAAATTATTCCTTGTATTGAATCATTTTACGATAGCGTACTTAATCGTAGGTGCACCCCCAATGTATACAGTTTTGCTAAAAAAGTTTGGGCAGAGGAGGGTGTAAAAATGGGTTTGACTACTGCGAGCTGTATTTGTCAAGTGATTTGTTAAGTTTGTTAGACATTATGTGTAAAAATACGGACAAAATCTATGGAGAATTTAATCTTAATTTGGGATATTATTTTTCACCTCCTCATCTGGTGATGGATCTCATCCTAAAAATTAGTGGGGGAAACATTGGGCTAATCACAGACATTGATCAGCACCTGTTCATCGAAAGGTCAATGAGGGGTGGTTTTGTTTTTGAACGGGGATCGTATCTTGGAAACTGATCCAACAGGAGAGAAGACGGGGACAAAATCGGATGCAGTTTTCCTTGATATGAATTCTCTCTACCCCTCGGCCATGTCCCATTATGCGCTACCATGCGGTGACTATAAATGGCTCAATAACCCTCAAGCTCCCCATTAACCCTAACATTAACAGTTTTAAGGAGACTGGACCAGTGGAATGGTTTTTTGAAATTACCTTAAAAATAAACTTTAAATGTTTCAATTTTGCAAAAGATTTTGTTTTTCTACGCTTTGAAAGGCATGTACAATAGAGCTCTTAAAATTACTACAATATGCGTTTATGTTGGTTAGATTAATCGCAGCGGTAGCCATCAAAACAAAAACTAATTTAAGATCTTCTGACGAAACAAAACATTGTTGTACATCATGTGACCTTTAAATGGATGTGCAACAATGGTTTCAACGTCACAAAGGTTCACAGAGCACTCCAGTTTAGTCAAAAACCCTATCTAAAAACGTTTGTTGACACTTTTGTCAAGAAACGTTCTGCAGCGCAGACGAAAGCCGAAAAAGAAATTTATAAGCTCATTTTGAATTTGGCTTTCGGCAAACTGTGTGAGAGCGTTCGTAATAGAAATCGTTGTGACGTGGTGGCCGATCCCGAACAATGTGCTCGAATTATTGCCGATCCAAATTACACTTCCTTTACAATCATTGGCCCGGACATGGTACTATTTAAAAGGAAAAAAAATAAGCATTGTCCTGAATAAAAATATTGCTGCAGGCAGTGCGATCTTGGGGATCTTTAAAAAGATCATGTTGGAATTCTACTACAAAATGGCTAGTGTACAGTGACTGGAGAAAAGACAAGCAGAGATCTGCTACGGGGACGCAGATAATCTACAGTTAAAACTATAAACCCTAATTATAATGGATGAATTGGTGCAGGGTGAAATTATCCGTTCACGGGTGGACTGCACCAATTGGAGTGGGCTATACCCAGAGCTAGTGAAACATCGGGCACCAAATCAGCTTTTATTTTTTAAATCAGAAACGGGAAGTGACATGATTTCCCGTGGTGTGTTTGTAAGTCCGAAGGTGTACTTCATGCAGTCACACGACGAGAAAATCATGAAACTCTGCAAAGGCGTACACACGCACTATGTGGATAAGAATTTCGACTGGGACAGTAATAGGAACTGTATTGTTCAAAATACAACTCCGCGGCCCAAATTGCTGGCATTTCGTTCTCTCAACTGCAGGAACGTTACTTTAAATGTATATAAAATTGCCATGAGTACCATTTCCGACAAGGTCTATGTTTGTCAAGACGGTGTGACTACCCTCCCCCTTGGGCACTATTTATCTTCAGACTGGACCGAATGTGTTATCCATAGGGAAAGTCTCGGTTTGAATAAAGTCCAATAAATTTTTTCCTAAAAACTTGGGGGGGGGGGGGCCTCGCGGCCCGGGGGGGGGGGGTCGTTCGCCAGCGGGGGGCGCACCGCCACTATCAAAGTTATATTTTTTTTAACTTAGAGCAGATTTTTTTTGTAAATATAAATGTTTCATTCAAAAAAAACTATATTATTTCAAGTGCTTTATTCTAATGTTGTATTTTTTCTATAAATAAACAAAAAAAGTATTTATTTAAATGTTTTTTCTCTGTGTCTATGTAAATGCTTTATTTTTTTATTATAAATAAATTTAAAAGAAGTGTATTTTTTCATGTTTAATGTGCTTTTTTGTCAATGTAGTATTTTTTTTCTAAGTATTGTTACTTTTTTATGCATATAATAAAAGAAAATATTATTCTTTGTTCGTCTTCTTATTATTATTATTATTCTTGAACGGAGTAGGGAAATTATTTAGTCATTAGACAACTATGGTCTACAGTTAGTTGTCCAGGTGAACTGTTGAAGGGAACATGTGTCAATTTAAAACACCAGTTAGATTGTGTCTGTGTGAGCACTCAAGGATGGGAAAAACACCACTCTTAACAAAAATAATTAAAAACTGTAATAAAATGCTTTTGTAAAAGCCGAAAAAAATATACTGTTACTGTAGTGTTTGGCTACGGTCATAAGATAAAATAAAATCAATTGTTGCCATTACAGGATTGGCATAGCTACAGTTCATGCGGAGAAATGATATTTTCAAAATTATTGAACCAAACTCTTGGCTAATCATTGACGATCTGGCTGAATCTATTGAACAATAGTCGCAGGAAATGCTACAACTGTTCACTGTTCTCTCTCATCATGAACAGATTTCCGTTACTCTGGTTCTACACAATCTCTTTCATCAGAGCAAATGTATGCGAACACTTGCATTGAACTGCACCTACTATATCATCTACAGAGTTTTTCGTGATTCTAGCTCGCTAATAACCCTCAATAAACAAATCTATCCAGGTGCCCCTAAATTTCTGCTCTCAGCATACAATCAGGCAACTAATAAACCCCGTGGCTATTTCATGTTGGATCTTAATCAAAATAAACCCGAGGATCTGCGTGTAGTCACATATATTTTCGACCATGAAATTACAGTATATCTCCCCATGAACACTAAAAAGACCTATTACTCGCTATCATGACACTGAACAGACTACATGAAAATAGACATTTGTTTTCAGTTCTAAGCACTTCAAAACCTCCGCTTAGGAAAGCCATACTCAAACATGGTATTGACAATGATTTCATTAATCTAATATCTGAACTTTGTTTAAATTTGACCGAGTGTAATGTTCAACTGCCAGAAGTGGTTAACTTCCCCAAAAGTCTTATTAGCAATAGACAAATTCTAAAAAAATTAAATGAACATGCATCAACAACATCAACAACAACACCATTAAAATATGAACATGAAGAAGAAGAAGAAGAAGAAGATTTTAAATCAATCTTGGAAAATACTAGCACACCTAGTGGAAAAAACTTGAAAATGGCGGTGAGGAAAAAGCGAAAACGTTTCATGTCACCATCACCATCCAGTATACAAAAGGGTAGCGGACGTTATACTACGTGTTTACGTTCAAAATGGTTGAAGTTCTGAAAGGTGTTTATGAAAATATTGTTGAGGTGGGGAGTTTAAGTACCCCCACCACTCTTTCCAAAGTCACTGGTGTTCACACTAAAAGTGTACAATACTATATACAAAACGAATCAATTTACACTCTGCATATAAATCATAGACTTCGTGCCAATCAATATCGAAAACCTAAAGCCTTTTATCCACTGCATATAATGCAAGCAGACCTCCTGTCTCTAGATGAGATTCAACAACGTCAAAATACACCATACAAGTAAATTCTACTTGCAATCAGTGTTTTAGTCGTTATTCATAAGTAATTCCATTGCAAACAAAGAGAGGCGTTGAAGTTGCTCAGGCTATAGAAAGTATTCTCGAACAGGATTCATATAAAAAATTCAAACGGATCGCGGTAGTGAATTTGTTAATCCCCATGTCGCAAAAGTACTAGACAAATATAGTACACTGCTCTATCATAGTCATAGTCCTATAAAGGCTGCATTGGCCGAACGATTGATAAGAACTATTCGACTTTTAATTTCAAGATATTGTACATTGAAAAATACGTCGGCTTTTATTCATGATCTAGATAAAATCATGTTGATTTATAATCAATGACCTCATCGATCATTGTCCAACTCTACGCCAACGGAAGTTCATCATTCTGATCTTAGTACAATTGATACCTTTCTTAAACAATATTCCAATGAATCAATTGTCAAGAAGAAAAATAAATTCAATGTTGTTGATACTGTTCGAATTAATATAACCACTAATGTTTTTGAAAAGAGGAATTACTTGTGGTCCACCGAACTTTTTAAAGTGGCAAAAATCCTAGACACTAGACCCATAACTTATCGCCTGCGTGATCCCAAAGATGAAGAGATTCTCGGTGGCTTTTATGACTGAACTGCAAAAAGTTAAAAATAATAGTGAAATCTATCAAATTGAAAAGATATTAAAGACACGTACTCGCAGGGGTAAGAAACAGTTACTTGTTCGCTGGCTAGGATACAACTCTGATTTTGATTCTTGCATCGGTGTTGAAGATATTGACAATGCTCAATGATTTCTATGTAACTTTTATGTCCAATGTTTCCGATACTCTCTACAATGACTTGAATACGACAAGTGATTTTTGGACAAAACTCTCCCCGCCATCAAATTTGACGGTGTATATGAAGTGGCTCTTGTCGACTGTATTTTCAAAAATACCTATGATATCCTGAGGAAGGATCGTGTGTATGATATAAAAGTTATACCACTCAATTGGACCCTCTTTGTCGACTATGAATGGGTTGAAGCACTTAAATATAGCGAATATCCACATGCCAAGTTGAAATATATTGAATATGATGATATGAGAGATTTGTGTCGTACAATCAATAGAAAAATCTCATCGTAGGAATGGTACATTTCATTTTAATTATTCATTGGAACATGATAGGATTTACATTAGCTCACCTGTTGACACTGAAATAATTATTCTCAATGACAATCTGAGAGACGTTCTTGGCTTTAAACAGAATATGATCAATGGGAAAAATGCTGGCACCGTTTACGGGATGGATTGAGTAATTTTTGCTGATTATCCACCTGGTTTTGCCTCGGACTCTTGTACATTTCTCTATGCATCCTTTATGGAAACGTCGAGAGTCAGTAATTCAAATGTCCCCTCCTACGTGTTCTTAAACGAAAAACAAGTCATGAACTTGTTCATCACTATAATATAAAGCATCTTCAGTATGCTCTTTTAAACACTTCGTATTTGGAACTCTGTCAGTTAACACTAAGAAGTGAATTGGGTGATCCTCTAGCAATAACAAAAGGCTTAGCAGTGATTACATGTCATTTTTGACCCATTGTCAACGACAGCACAATCACCTAAAATGAACAATATAAGAATTCCATTTGTCTGTCCCGATATTGATTGTTATGTTGGTGCTTTGAGTCCACGTCAAATAGGCAATGGATTGGACTACTACAAGGGTCGTAATACGATGTCTGGCTATGGTCTTTGTAGCTGTTTTTCTAGGCTATTTCGTTCTTCACTACCCCTTGCCAGAAAATATCTTGTACCTGCTGCATCAAATTTTGCTGCCTCAACACTACAGGACTGGGGGGTCGGGCAAGAATTTCAAGGAGAGTGTTAAGGAGAATATTAGATCTTCAGCAAGAGCCGTTGGTGAGCAATTAAAATCTCGACAAAATGGGGAGGGATTGAAAAGGATGCGTGCACGTCAATCACTCATCAGTATCCGAGCAGGCGAGAAGCAAAGGACATCAAAAAGGATTTTGAGGGTTAAAACAACGAAGCCCAATAAGAAGAAGAAAAAGAAGAAAAAGATTGTTAGATCAGATAAGAATTTCTTTTCTTAATATGACCCATCTACCTAACAAAGAATCATATCCATCAGTTAATTCTTCATTGAATCTATGCAATGCTGAAAATGTTGATGTCAGTGTCAAGTATGGCTACTATGAACAATTTCATCCCCAACAACCCCTCTCGGAAAACAATCACTTTCAAATATTTTCCAATGAAGACTATTTCATTGATTTGTCATCAACATTTATTGATTTAAATGTTGCGGTGAAGAAAAGGTCAGATAATACAACTCCAAATGCTGGTGATGGTCTCTCCTATGAAAACTGTATTCTACACAACCTATTTAAACAAATTAATGTATTTATTAATGGAACATTGGTGAGCACTAGCAATAATTTATCAAACTATGCAAGCTGCATACAATTTATGATGATGAAGCCAAAGGCGTACAGGGGGTTGAGAGGACAGTCATTGGGCTGTGAATATCGATCAGGTATTGATACTGACGGTGAGCTGACAACTTTAGTGACGAAGAAATACCATCTGTCTGGAAAATTAATTCAAGAGATATTAAATGTATCCCAATGGCTACCCCCCCAATATCAAGATTGACATAAAGTTACAGACGGCCCCAGCAAATTTCATTCTGAGAAAAACACTTCCTGCAGCAACCCATGCAAATGTCATTATCACATCAGCAATTCTCCACGTCCGAAAACAATATGTTGAGCTCTTTTTCAATGGCAGTGTAAAAGCTAAGAAACAATGGCAATAACATTAAAATTATTGTTCCCCATACAATCACCAATCAATGTCAAATTGCCAACGGCTCTCGTAGCTATAGAAATTCATCATTTATCAATGGAGAATTCCTATCAAAATTGGCTTTAGCCTTTGCGAAGAGTGGCAGTGCCGTTGGATCCTGGGCTAAATCCCCCCATGCTTTTAATATTTTTGGTCTATCAAGCCTTGTGCGCAAAGTGAATGGTATTCCACTGTTCACTATATCATTTGACAAAAAATCGTATAAAATTCTGTACGATTCGACCTTGCGGTCTCTCGCTCATGACTCTTAACTATTTGAAAATGGAATAACCCATTCAATGTTTTCAAAAAATCATGGGGTAATTGTTTTGGACTTGTCAGGTACACAGAATATGAGTATAGTACGAACAGGGACTGTGCATTTAGAGTGTACATTTACCAATGCTCTGACCGAGAGCATCACGCTAATATCACTGAGTCAATTTGAAACCAATTGGGAAATCTCACCCGACGGCAGTGTTCTACTAGACCTAGCACCATGAAAACAAACCAAATAATCAACGTATTTAGTATGGATCCATACATGTCCCATTACAAGTCATTTTGCATACCGTGGGACTTCATTGAATATATTCCAATTGTTAACAATACCTTAATCATTGTTAATAGCAGTCCATCGACTTTAAAGACCGGCCACTGGCTCTGCATCTTTCAAACAGCGAAGAATATTGTATTTTTTGATACTCTTGGCCTATCGTATAAATTCTTTGCTCCATACATCAGCAACTTTATTGAAAGCAGTGGGAAAACCATTATTCAAAATCAACGAAGAGTACAATATTTTACTAATAAGACACCTGGTTCTCTTGTACTGGCCTTTTTTATGCTATGATGTCGTGGCTATAGATACACTCATTTTCTCGAAATCTAGTTCTATAATCCGCGATTGTACGACTCTAGTCAAAAATATACCTTACATCGTATTTAAAATTAATCTTAGTGCCTTACGAATAAAATTCTCTAAAAATGTATGTAGAATTGTTTATTAATAAAAAAAAATTTATATACATGATAAAACGACTTTTCTACTCTTTAGATTTCATCTTCTACTAGGTATTTGTCGACAACAACTAGTGCAGGTAGCTTATCTGAATTCACAGTGTACTGATCCTGATGTACTGCAATGTCAGGGTCACATTTTCTACAGTAGAGCGTGACTTCACTCTTGTCATATCTCTGTATAGTCAATGATACTATTATCATTCATTCTATAGAATTCACATGTTTCGATTTGCTTATTTGAAGCAATTTCACAAAGAGTGTCCTCAAGTGTCGAATCACATTCCTTCATAGCCAAATAAAAATCAGTGGGCTTATAATCATAACACCCATTGTCTTCACAACAATGACGTAGAAACCATATTCTTTTGTTGTTCCAGCAGATGAATTGCTGACCCGGTTCCTCCTCCCAGAACAATCTAAAACCACGACGATACCAATCTCGTAGCAATAAACTAAAATCACGGTTAGGGTTCTTTCCAATCATACGGAGAAGTGCATCATCCCAGTGATTAAATTTATCGCAATGGCAATTGGAGCGGAAGTGGCCCCTAGGAGGAGAGTCAAACAACTCTTTAAGACAGGAATTACAACCTTTAATTTGTATAGCATATCCTCTAAGCAATTTGCACGGGATGCATAATCTACACTTTTCATCATACTCATCAATCATTGTGCAATTCTCACATGATGACCTGCTGACCAGTGTGCACATACATAACGGACATGTGTGGAACATTTTGTCATGTGTTGACACTCTCACTGTCACAATGAAACTGAGCTAGCAACAACAAAAAATTGTCTGGGATAGAGAGAGAAGAGTAAATCATCCTTGAGTACCATCTTTCTCATGAAAAAAGTCCTAAATTTCTAAACTAATGTTTAAAATCATATCCACAATATCATTTTGCCGTGTCGAGATCAATATATCAATAAATTGTGTAAATGCATTTGGACCACGACGTATAAGCTTCATACAATAGTCTAATGATGGAGAATCAGTTTTCTTTATATCAACAAGCATTCCCTGATAAAATATTTTTCGTTGAGTTGAAAGCTCTAGAATATCGTCATCTAGAATCAAACGTTTTTCCATAAGAACTAGATTCCCCATGATTCGCTCTTTCTCGAATCAATCTTTTTTTTTTTTTTTTTGTTTTTTTTTTTTTTTTTGATCTTAACGGTCTCAAAACCAACTTCAGACTAATCAGAATTTCTTTTTTCTACTCTAAAATATATACGCTAATCTACTATAGAAAGAAAAAAATACCATTATTTAGAAACAATTTTATTGAACATAATTACAATAATAATAATGTTCACTGATGTATTTTGTTCTCCTCAATATATTTCGATAGGACATCAAATGCTGACCGAAGTTTATTTATATGGGGAATATTCACTTTTTCAGCAAAACATAGTTGCTCCTGGTACTCAACCATGCTTAATGATATCACGCATCTTGCATGCATAATGTCCCATTTAAGACATAGTTTACAACCTGTATTTGTTTCCACAATCACATTGGATACTGTTATATCATTGCTGCTGTTGTCGGCTCCTTCCTTAATCTCCAATGATGTAAATGCACCACTAATTTTTCTTTACTATTATCTTCTCAAATAAACTATTCTCTTTGAATTCAATTCTCTTACTAATATGAATTGTAATGAAAACTATTCCTTTTATTCAAATCCCAATCACCAATCAAGTTATACTCACTCTCTTTGAAAAGAGAGTGAATTTGAATTTGCGCCGTACGCAAATTCAATATGTACATACTACTAAAGAGCGATGTGCTGAGGAGGGGACAGCCCCTTTCATATACGGAATAATTGCTGTTAGTTTTAAGTTTTAATGTCGCTCCTTACTTTCCGTCAAAAAAAACTTTAATTGTTTTTATTTAATTTCTGAACGTTTTTCAACTAATGCAGGTTCGATTTTGGCTACCCGTGCATGAAAAATTAAAACACAGTTTGAATATTAGTTTTGGCAGATTTATTCCGGATATGAAGGGTTGCCCCTCCCCAATAACTTGCTCTTTACCCTAAAGGTCATAGCACTTTTGAAAAAGCTTCCTATACTAATTAAACAGCCCTTGCGTTTCAATCAGAGGCAACGCTATAGCGTTGCCTATTGTAAAGGCCATACGGCTCCAATGTTTTGCTATTTATTTATTATTTATTTTCCCAGAGTCACTTCATAAGGAAGGGGTTGTCGTAGAAACTTCAAAGGGGGCTCATTTGATTGCAAATCGAGAATTCTAGTGCCTTTTTTAAGGGTCAAAAGTAATTAGAAGGCAACTAATACCTCTTCCACGCCCAGCAATTTCCCAAAAATGTCCAATAAAATTTTTTAGATAGCCATTTTGTTCAGTGTAGTTGATTTCCAGATAGAAATTATGTTTTTGAGGAGGACACCCTTCAAAACCCTCAGGGAAAGGGTTGTAAGTTATGCCCTGGGGGCTTATAAGGTTTTTATAGAAAGATTTGTTGTAGAAACTTCAAAAGGACTCATTCGATTGGAAATTCAAAGGGCTAATGCCCTTTTTAATAGTCAAAAGGGATTGGAGGGCAACTAACCCCCCTTTCACGCCTACCATTTCTCCAACAACATCCACTCAAAATTTTAATATTTCAATTTTCTTAAAAGTAGTCGAAAGTGCTGAAAATTAGTTATTTGATGATAACACCCCCCCCCCCCAGCGCCCTCCGGGCAAGGGTGAGGAGTTATGCCCTGGGGCATATAAGGTTTTTATAGAAAGCGTTGTTGTAGAAACTTCAGAAAGGGCTCATTCGATTGGAAATTTAAATGACTAATTCCCTTTTTAATAGTCGAAAGTGGAAGGCAACTAGCACCCCTTCCACGTCCACCATTTCCCCAAACACAATCAAAATTTTGATAGAGCCATTTTGTTCAACGTAGTTGATAGTTTTGGAAATTATATGTCTGAGCAGAACACTCCCCCCACAGTCTTCAGGGCAAGGGTTATAAGTCATGCCCTGTGGGCATATATGGCTCTTATGGAAGGAATGCCCTTTCAATTTTCAATGGAATGAGCTCTTTTGGATGTTTTTACAACATCGCTTTCAATAAAAACCTTTCATGCTCCCAGGGCATAACTTAAAACCCTTGCCCTGAGGGTTGTAGGGGAGATGGGTTGTCATCCTTAAAGACCTAATGTCCAAAACTTTCAACTGCGTTGAATAAAATGGCTATCCGAAAACTTTGACTGGATGGGTTTGGGGAAAAGGTAAGCGTGAGAGGGGGGTTAGTTGCCCTCAAATCACTTTCGACTATTAAAAAGGGCACTAGCCCTTTGATTTTCCAATCGAATGAGCCCTTTTTCAAGTTTCTATGACAAACATTTCAATACAAACCTTATATGCCCCCAGGGTGTAATTTATCACCCTTTCCCTGAAGACTCTGGGGGGGGGGGTGTCCTACTTAAAGTTATAATTTCATGAACTTTAAACTTCGTGGAACAAAAGGGCTATCAAAAAATTTTGATTGTATATGTTTGGGGAAATGGTTGGCATGGAGGGGGTTTTAGTTGCCTTCCAATCAATTTCGACTATTAAAAAGGGCACTAGACATTTCAATTTCCAGTGGAATGAGCCCATTTTGAAGTTTTTACGACGACGCGTTCAGTAAAAACCTTATATGCCCTCAGGGCATAACTTATAACCCTTGCCCTGAGGGCTGTGGGGGAGTGTCCTCCTCAAAAACATAATTTCTATCTGGAAATCCACAACACTGAACAAAATGGCTATGTAAAAATTTTGATTGGATGTGTTTGGGGAAAAGGTTGGCGAGAGAGGGGGGCTAGTTTCCCTCAAATCACTTTTGACTATAAAGAAGTTACTAGACCTTTTAATTTCCAATTGAATAAGCCCTTTTTCAAGTTTCTATGACAAAGATTTCAATAAAAACTTATATGCCCCCAGGGCATAACTTATAACCCTTGCCCTGAAGACTTTGGGGGGAGTGTCCTGTTCAAAGGTATAATTTCCTGAACTTTAACTGCATGGAACAAAATGGCTATCTCAAAATTTTGATTAGATGTGTTTGGGGAAATGGTGGGCGTGGAAGGGGTGTTAGTTGCCTTCCAATTACTTTTGACTATTAAAAAGGGCACAAGCCATTTAAATTTCTAATCGAATGAGCCCTTTTTGAAGTTTCTACGACAACGCTTTCTTTAAGAACGTTATATGTTCCCAGGGCATAACTAAGAACCCTTGTCCTGAGGGCTGTGAGGGGGTTGTCATCCTCAAAGATCTAATTTTCAGAACTTAAAACTACGTTGAACAAAATGGCTATCTCAAAATCTTGACTGGATGTGTTTGGGGAAAAGGTGGGCGTGAGAGGGGGGTTAGTTACCGTCCAATCACTATCAACTATTAGAAAGGGCACTAGACCTTTGAATTTGCAATCGAATGAGCCTTTTTTGAAGTGTCTACGACAACACCTTCTATAAAAACCTTATATGCCTCCAGTGCATAACTTACAACCCTTGCCCCGAGGGTTGTGGGGGAGTGTCCTCCTCAAAAACATATTTTCTATCTGGAAATCAACTACACTGAACAAAATGGCTATCTCAAAATTTTGATTGGATGTGTTTGGGGAATGATGGGCCTTGGGGGGGGGGGGTAGTTACCCTCCAATCACTTTCGACTATTAAAAAGGGCACTAGCCCTTTGAATTTCCAATCGAATGAGCCTTTCTTGAAGTTTCTAAGACAACGCCTTCTATAAAAACATTATATGCGCCCAGGGTATAACTTAAAACCCTTGCCTCGAGGGTTGTAGGGGAGTGTCCTGCTCAAAAACATATTTTCTATCTGGAAATCAACTACGCTGAATAAAATGGCTATCTCATAATTTTGATTGGATGTGTTTGGGGGAATGCTGGGCGTGGGGCGGGGGTTAGTTGCCCTTCAATCATTTTTGACTATTAAAAAGGACACTAGCCCTTTGAATTTCCAATCGAATGAGCCTTTTTTGAAGTTTCTACGACAACGCCTTCTATAAAAACCTTAAATGCCCACAGGGCATAACTTAAAACACTTGCCCCGAGGGTTGTTGGGGAGTATCCTCCTCAAAAAGATATTTTATCTGGAAATCAACTACGCTGAACAAAATGTCTATCTCGAAATTTTGATTTGATGTATTTGGGGGAATGATGGGCGGGGCCCTCCAATCACTTTCGACCATTAAAAAGGGCACTAGACCTTTGAATTTCGAATCAAATGAGCCTTTTTTGAAGTTTCTACGACAACACCTTCTATAAAAACCTTATATGCCCTCAGGGCATAACTTAAAACCCTTGCCCCGTGGGTTGTGGGGGAGTGTCCTTCTCAAAAATATATTTTTATCTGGAAATCAACTACGCTGACACAAAATGGCTATCTCAAAATTTTGATTGGATGGGTTATGGGGAATGATGGGCATGGGGGGCTAGTTGCCCTCTAATCACTTTTGACTATTAAAAAGGGCACTAGCCCTTTGAATTTCCAATCGAATGAGCCTTTTATGAAGTTTCTACGATAATGCCTTCTATAAAAACCTTATATGCCCCCAGGGCATAACTTAAAACCCTTGCCGCGAGGGTTGTGGGTGAGCGTCCTCCTCAAAAAGATATTTTTTATCTGGAAATCAACTACGCTGAACAAAATGGCTATCTCAAAATTTTGATTGGATGTGTTTGGGGGATGATGGGCGTGAGGGGGGTTGGTTACTTGCCCTCCAATCACTTTCGACTATTAAAAAGGGCACTAACCCTTTGTATTTCCAATCGAATGAGCCTTTTTTGAAGTTTCTACGACAACGCCTTCTGTAAAAAACTTTATATGTCCTCAGGGCATAACTTAACCCTTGCCCCGAGGGTTGTGGGGGAGTGTCCTCAAAAATATATTTTCTATCGGGAAATCAACTACGTTGAACAAAATGGCTATCTCAAAATTTTGATTGGATGTGTTTGGGGGAATGATGGGCGTGGGGGGGGGGGGCTATTTGCCCTCCAATCACTTTCGACTATTAAAAGGAGCATTAGCCACTCCAATTTCCGATCGAATCAGCCCTTTTCGAAGTTTTACGACAACTCCTTCGATACGAAGTGCCTGTCGAAGAAAAACAAACACATTGTGGCCACATCGTTCTTTACTTAGGCAGCGCTAGCGCGCTGCCTATGAAATGGCAACCTCAAATTTTTTATTAAATGTAATTGTGGAAAAAGGGCTTTAGGAGCTATTTGCCCTCCGATCACTTTGGACTCTTAAAAAGGCACAAGTACTTTTGATTTTCCCTCGAACGAGTCTCTTTTGAAGTTTATACAACGGCCCCTTCTGTATGAAGTGCCTCTGGGAAAAAAAATAAATGGAGTGGTGGGGAAGGCTAGCTGCCCTCCAATCACTTTTGACTCTTAAAAAGTGACTTACAACTTTCAATTTCCAATCAAATGAGCCCTCTAGGAATTTTATACGAGCATCCCTTCCCTAACAACCATATATGCCCCCAGGGCATAACTTACAACGCCTACCCCAGGCCCTGGGGGGCTTTGTCGACACCGGAGTTCTTTGTTATGAGAACTTTGAACTATTTTTAACAAAATTTCTATCTCAAAAGTTTTATCTGATGCATTTAGGGCATTTAGGAGGGGGGCTAGTTGCCCTCCGATCTCTTTTGACTCTTAAAAGTGAACAAGAACTTTCAATTTCAAATCAAATGAGCCATCTCCAAAGTTTATACGAGCATCCCTTCCATAAGAACTATTATATGCCCCTAGAGCATTCCTCATAACGCCTGCCTCCGGGCCCTGGAGGGTTCCGTCGACACAGGAATTTTTCTTATCTGACCTTTGAACTATTTTTAATGAAATGGCTATTATGAAAATTTATCAGATAGTCTTGGGGAGAAAAGGGTCTGTGGGGGGTGCTAGTTGCCCTAGGATATCTTTTGACTGTTAAAAATTGAACTAGAACTTTCAATTTCCAATCAAATGTGCCCCCTCCGAAGTTTATACGATCATCCTTTTCATAAGAACAATAAACGCCCCCAGGACAACACTTACAACGCCTATACCCCGGGCTCTGGGGGGGCGTTTTTGTTATCTAATTTTTGAACAATTTTCAAAACACTGGCTATCTCAAAATTTGTAGCGGACAGTTTTGGGGAAAAAACAGCGTGGGGGAGGGGGGGTAGTTTAACTCTCTTTACTCTTAAAAAGTGAATTAGAACTTTCAATTTCCAATCAAATGAGCCCTGTATGAAGTTTATACGAGCATCTCTTTCATTAGAACCATACATGCCCTTAGGGCATAACTTAGAATGCCTTCCCCCGTGCCCTGGGGGGTTCTATTGACACCAGAGTTTTTCTTATCCAACCTTTGAACTATCTTTAACAAGATATCTATCTAAAAATTTTCATCAGATGGGTTGGGGAATAGCTGCCCTCGGATCTTGACCCCTGAGTTTTTGTAATATGATCTTTGAACTATTTTTAAAAAAATGGCTATCTCAAAGTTCTTATCGGATGGGTTTGAGGAAAAAAGGCCTGGAGGGGGGGTGGGCTAGGTGTCCTCCAATCTCTTTTGATTCTTAAAAGGTGAACTAGAACTTTCTGTTTCCAATCAAATGATCCATCTTGGAAGTTAATACAAGCATCCCTTCCATAGCACCCATATATGCCCCCAGGGCATAACTTACAACCCCTGCCCCCGCGCCCTGGTGGGTTGTGTCTACACCGGAATTTTTTGTTATACGATATTTGAACTATTTTTAACAAAATAGCCCTCTTAAAATTTTTCTTACCTGAGTTTGGGATAACAGGGTTTGGGGGGGGAGCTGGTTACCCTCCAATATCTTTTGACGCTTAAAAAGTGAATTAGAACTTTGATTTTCCAATCAAATTATCCCTCTCTGAAGTTTATACGAGCATTCCTTCCATAAGAACCATATATGCCCCCAGGGCATAACTTATAACCCTTGCCCCTGAAGACTGTGGGGGGAAGGTCCTGCTCAAACATATAATTTCCAAAAATTTCAACGACGTTGAACAAAATGGTTCTACAAAAATTTTGATTGGATTTGTTTGGGGAAATGGTGAGCGTGGAAGGGGTGTCAGTTGCCTTAGAATCACTTTCGACTATTAAAAAGGGCACTAGCCCTCTGAATTTCCATTCGAATGAGCCTCTTTTGAAGTTTCTACGACGACCCCTTCTATAAAAAACCTTATATGCCCCAAGGGTATAACTTAAAATCCTTGCCTTGAGGGTTGTGGGGGAGTGTCCTCCTCAAAAACCTATTTTCTATCTCGAAATTAACTACGCTGAACAAAATAGCTATCTCAAAATTTTGATTGGATGTGTTTGGGGGAATGATGGGCGTAACGGGGACTAGTTGCCCTCCAATAACTTTCGACTATTAAAAAGGGCACTATTTCTTTGAATTTCCTATCGAAGGTTTCTGCTTGGATGCGTCTATAACAACGCCGTCTAGAAGAACCTTATATGCCCCCAGGGTATTAACTGTAAAGATTGCCCTGAGAGTTGTGTGCGCTTTCCCTTCTCAAAAACATATACTCAATGAGGAAATCCACACTGCTAAACAAAATGGCTATCTCAAAATTTGAATGGAATGTATTTGTGGAAATGAGGGGCGTGGGGGGGGGCATAGTTGCCCTCCAATCACTTTCGATTATTAAAAAGGGTACTAGCCCTTTGAATTTCCAATCGACTGAGCCTGTTTTGAAGTTTCTACGACAACGTCTTCTATAAAAACCTTATATGCCCCAGGGCATAACTTAAAACCCTTGCCCTGAGGGTTATGGGGAGTGTCCTCCTCAAAATTGTATTTTCTATCTGGAAATCAACTACGCTGAACTAAATAGCTATCTTAAAATTTTGATTGGATGTGTTTGGGGGAATGATGGGTCTGGGGGGGGGGCTAGTTGCCTTCTAATTATTTTCGACTATTAAAAAGGGCAGTAGAACTCTCGATTTCCAATCGAATGAGCCCCCTTTGTAGTTTCTAAGACGACCCCTTCCATATGAAGTACCTCTGGGATAAAAAAAAATAATAATAAATAAATAATACAACATTGGAGCCTTATGGCCTTTACTATAGGCAATGCTACAGCTTTGCCTTTGATAGTTCAAAGACCATATAACGAAAAATCCGGGGAAGACACAGGAACCGAGGGCAGGTGTTTTAAGTTATGCCCTGGGGGAATATATGGTTCGAATTGAAGGGATGCTCATAAAAACTTCAGAGGTCTCATTTGATTGGAAATTGAAAGTTCTAGTTCAGTTTTTTAGAGTCAACAGAGATTGGAGTGCAACTAGCCCCCCTCCCCCCACGCCCCTGTTTCTCCAAATAACTCCAACAAAAATTTTGAGATAGCCATTAAGTTAAAAATTGAAGGGGGTGCCGGATTTCCAAGCATTATTTAAAAAAAAAGATCAGGAATTAAATATAAAAAAACAAGTTTTCCAACTGAAAATAAGGAGTAACATCGAAACTTAAAACGAACGGAAAATATTACGTGTATGATTGGGTTCACCCCAAAGATTTTTTAGTACTTTCATAAGAACTATTTATTCTAAATAACGGCCTTTGTGATTAAGGGTCATTTTTAAAGAATTGGAACAAAATTCGAACTTTAGCTTAAAGAGCGAGGTATTGACTAGGGGGTGAGCCCCCTAATGTACACATTAAAAACCTATGAATATAGAAATGCGTTATGTAAGTTAATTCGTAAGTTATTTATATTAATTAATAATAAAAACGTTTTTAAATAAAATTAAACAAGTTACTAGAAAGGCATTTAACCAAATAAAAGTAAAATTAATATGCACATTTTTTTTATATTATTCATGTACTAGGGGGCGAGCCCCCTAATATATACATTAAAAATATATGAATATAGACGTTCGTTACGTAAGTTAATTCGTAAGTTACGTATATTAATTACTAATAAAAACGTTCGTAAATAAAATTAAACAACTTTTGAGAAAGCCATTTAACCAAATAAAAGTAAAATTAATATGCAATTTTTTTTTAATTGTTAATGTACGGTGAGCCAAAATCAAAACTTCCATTAATTCAAAAACGTTCAAAAATTAAATAAAAAAAAACAAGTTTTTTACCTGAAAGTAAGGAACGACGTTAAAACTTAAAACGAACAGAACTTGTTCCGCATAAGAAAGGGGCTGTCCCCTTCTCAACGCCTCGCTCTTTACGCTAAAGTTTGACTTTCTCACAACTCTTATTTATTCTAAACAATAAAAAACATTAGCGTAAAGAGCGAGGTGTTGAGGAGGGGCAGCCCCTTTCATATACGGAATGATTTCTGTTCGTTTTAAGTTTTAACGTCGTTCCTTACTTTCAGTTAAAAAAAAAAATTTTTTTTTATTTAATATTCATTATAACTCTTGCATGAAAAGAATGTGAGCCGAGTGTTAGACAAATTTAACGTAAGAATATCGTACAATATTACAGTGGATCTGGCCGTGCCCACACGCCGTCACACGCCAGTTTATTTTTTTTAGTTTATTTAGTTATTTCATTTTTGTTTTATTTAGTTAGTTATAATAGTAGTTAATATCAGTCTATTTAGTTAGTTATTTTAGTAGTTTTTATCAGTTCATTTAGTTATTTTTCCTATTTTTGTACACCTATAGTTGAAAATCAAGAAAAAAAATCCTGAGAAGATCCGTATGGAAAGCCAAGGAGGTTGGATAGGGTTGTTCCCATGGTTTTTTTTCGGGGGGGGGGGGGGGATTATTATTACAATATAAGAAAGCGGGCAGTCCCCCCATAGAGCAAAAAAAGTTAAATGACGGGATTAAACCACCATGAAAATTCGTGCTGTTCACGATAACATGTTTCTGTTAAAAGTCGTGAGTGTTTTCACGGATTGGTGATTCGTTTCCTGGTATGATGTTATGAAATTCTGTCTGTAAATTAATTTGTTAGGTATGGATGTTTTATTGTATGAATATATGGATTTTTAATTTTAATTGTTTTTTTTATTGATGTCATTTTATTGTACTCTAATGATGATATTTTTCTTTTCCAATGATACGATTTTTTACATTCTAAATATCTTCACATTGATTTATATGAAATTTGTGTTTGATGTAGGAATTAAACATGAGACCCGCGATTATCTAAGGTAAAAGAACGACACATTCATCGAAGGAACCAACAGGTCATTGAACATATTATGATTTTAGAAATACAACCAAATGTATTGTCTTTGGAACCCTGCCCAGCTGATGTGAAGCGTCACATTATCGTAAGAATTTCATTCCATTAAACTGGAACAAGTTCAAGCACATTCGATTTATCAATTGTATTTTTGATAGGTGTTAAAAGTGACCTGTTTCGGGGCGTTTTTATGGCATCGTCGTGAGAATATGCATACCACGATGATTTGAGATGCATACTAGACAAACAATTTCTACTGATACTTGGGCCCCAAGTCCTACCCCTATCCCTCCAACCCCTCCCCCTCCTCCCTCCCATCTACCCCTTTCTCCATCACAACCATCCGGACCCATCGTACACCAGCCAACTGTCAACTGGTCAACTGCCACACTCAACATGCAAACCATACTCCCATTCCATGAAGCTGATGTAGTCATGGGACCAGTCACCTCTATCCGTGATTACGTAAGAAAAACTGTATCCTCTCTCTCTCTCTCTCTTATCTCTGTATATGTCTATCTCGGTGTACTTGTTATAAAAAAAAAGAAAAAAAATATCAATGTCTATGTTAGGATCTAGAATGAATTAAGAATTAAAAAAAAAGTAATAAAAAGGTAGCGGTGCTACAGATTTAGGTCATTAAACACTGAAAATATTTTTTTCAGCTTAATTGAAGTGTCACATCACCATATAAAAAAAATATGTCATAATTTCTCTTTCTTATACCAGGTTACACTCGAAGAATCATATTAAACACACACACACACACAAAAACTTACACACACAAAAAAACTTACACAAACATAAAAACTTACACACACACAAAAACTTAAACACACCCAAAAACTTAAACACACACAAACAAATTACACACACCCAAAAACTTAAACACACACAAAAACTTACACACACACAAAAACTTACAAACACACAAAAACTAACACAAAAAAAAAAAAAGAAAAAAACAAAAAAAATTACACACACACAAAAACTAACACACACACAAAAACAAACACAAAA
This sequence comes from Artemia sp. Qi Xiang Cuo, assembly GCF_049724085.1. NCBI lineage: Eukaryota > Metazoa > Arthropoda > Branchiopoda > Anostraca > Artemiidae > Artemia > Artemia sp. Qi Xiang Cuo. The sequence goes on from NC_142801.1 coordinate 40,485,560, forward strand.
AAAAAAAATTACACACAAAAAAAAAATTAAAAAAAAAAACAAAATATTACACACACACAAAAAACTTACACACACAAAAAAACTAACACACACACAAAAAAATTTACACACACACAAAAACTTACACACACACAAAAAAAATTACACACAAACAAAAACATACACACACACAAAAAAGAAAAAGATAACAAAAGAACTTGCAAAAACACAAAAACATACACACACACAAAAACTAAAAGACACACACAAAAACATACACACACACACACACACACAAAAAAACAGACGCACACAATAACATACACACACACAAAAAATTAAACAAGAACAAACACTTACACACACACACACACAAAACTTACACACACACACACACACAAAAACTAACACACACACAGAAACTTACACACACACACAAAAGCTTACACACTCATAAAAACTTACACACACACAAAGACTTACACACACACACACAAAAACTTACACACACACACAAACTTACACACACACACACAAACTTACACACACAAAAAAACTTACACATACACAAAAACTAACACACACACAAAAACTTACACACGCACAAAAACTTACACACACACAAAAACTAACACACACATAAAAACTTACACACACACAAAAACTTACACACACACAAAAACTTACAGACACACAAAAACTTACACACACACAAAAACTTACACACACAAAAAAAATGAAAAAAAAACAACAACTTACACACACACAAAAAAACTTGCAAACACATAAAAACTTACACACGCACAAAAAACTTACACACACAAAAAAACTTACACACACACAAAAACTTACACACACACAAACAAACTAACCCACACACAAAAACTTACACACACAAAAAACTTACACAAACACAAAAACTTACACACACACAAAAACTTACACAAACACAAAAAATTACAAACACATAAAAACTTACAAACACACAAAAACTAACACACAAAAAAAAACTTACACACACACAAAAACTTACACACACAAAAACTCACACACACAAAAACTTACACACACACAAAAACTTACACACACACACACAAACATACACACACACAAAAACTTACACACACACAAAAACTAACACACGCACAAAAACTTACACACACACACAAAAACTTACACACACTCAAAAACTTACACACACACACAAAAAATTACACACACAAAAAAAATTACACACACACACAAAAAATTACACACACACACAAAAACTTACAAACACACACAAAAACTTACACACACACACACACACACAAAAACTTACACACAAACAAAAACTTACACACAAACAAAATCTTACACACACACAAAATCTTACACACACACAAAAACTTACACACACACACACACACAAAAACTTACCCACACACAAAAAAACTTATACACACACAAAAACTTACACACACACAAAAACTCACACACACACAAAAACTATCAAACAAACAAAAACTTACACACACACACACACTAACTTACAAACACACAAAAACTAAAACAAACAATTAAAATAACACATACACAAAAACTTACACACACACACAAAAACTTACACACACACAAAAACTTACACACACAAAAAAACTTACACAAACACACAAAATAAAACACACACAAAAACTGACACACACACACAAAAACTTACACACACACACAAAAACTTACACACACACACAAACAAACTTACACACACACACAAAAACTAAAACACACACACACCAAAACTAAAAAACACAAACAAAAAATAACACACACACAAAACTTACACACACACACACACAAAAACTGACACACACACAAAAAAAATTACAAAAACACAAAAAAACTTACACACACACACACACACAAAAAATAAAACACACATAAAAACTTACACAAAAAAAAAAACTCACACACACACAAAAACTTACACACACAAAAAAACTTACACACACACAAAAACTTACACACACACAAAAACTAACACACACACAAAAACTCACACACACAAAAACTTAACACACACACACAGTTACATTCTCTTGATTTTTCAAAGTTCATTTTGGATTTCTTTCCTTGAAATGCAAGAGTTGGAACACACACACAAACACACACACACAAACACACACACACACAAACATACACACATGTTACCAAATTCCACATTATTGCACAGAAATACCAAAACCATAGGTTAGGTTAGGTTAGCCTATGTACGCGCGCGTACATAGAAACGCGCGTACAATGTTGATGGTATTAATGGATTCGACCTACGACCATGCTGTATAACCGTTGGTCTGTTTGAAATGACCACTGGAGTCGCTTCACCCCTTCTTATCTTCTTAATGGGTAGGGGGAGCTCTGGAAAATCCAAAAAAAAAAGTTTGTTTTTAATGAAAAAAAATCTTGAAAGAGAACCATCAGTCCTCATCAATAGTATGCACAAGAATAAGTTTTTAAAATTTAAATTAAAAGTTTCATTCTATTTTTCTGATAAAATTTAGAGATGTAAAAAAAAGTTGAAAAAAAAGTTAAAAAAATAAAAAAAAACTCAGAAAAAAAAATTGTCAGAACTAAAATGAAAAAAAAACTCATTTAACAAAAATTAAAAAAAATAAAAAAAAATTGGTCACTACAAACATTATTTTTCTAATAGTAAAAGTCGCAACACACATATCTATATCATTCCCATTTTGAAGTTGGAAAATATTAAATGTGAATTTCTTATGTTTTAAGTGTGTTTCATGACATTCTTAGAGATGTAATTAAAAAAGTTAAAAAAAAAGTTAAAAAAAAGTAAAAAAAAAAAATTGGTCACTACAAACATTATTTTTCTAATAGTAAAAGTTAAGACACACATATCTATATAATTCCCATTTTGAAGTTGGAAAATATTAAGAGATGTAAGAAAAAAAAAGTGGGGGGTTGGTGAGGAGGGGGGGGGGTTGGTAGGTGGGAGGAAGGAGGGGGAGGGTTGAGGGATAGGGGTAGGACTTGGGGCCCAAGTATCAGTAGAAATTGTTTGTCTAGTATGCATCTCAAATCATCGTGGTATGCATATTCTCACGACGATGCCATAAAAACGCCCCGAAACAGGTCACTTTTAATACCTATCAAAAATACAATTGATAAATCGAATGTGCTTGAACTTGTTCCAGTTCAATGGTATGAAATTGTTACGTTAATGTGGCGCTTCACATCAGCTGGCCAGGGTTCCAGAAACAATACATTGGACGTATCTTTAAAATTATAAAATGTTCAATGGCCTGTTGGTTCCTTCGATGAATGTGTCGTTCTTTTACCTTAGGTTATCACGGGTCGCATATTTAATTCCTACATCAAACACAAATTTCATAAAAATCAATGTGAAGATACTTAGAATGTTAAAAATCGTATAATTGGAAAAGAAAAATATCATCTTTAGAGTACAATAAAATGACATCAATAAAAAAAACTATTAAAATAAAAAATCCATATATTCATACAATAAAACAGCTACACCTAACAAATTAATTTACAGACAGAATTTCATAACATCATACCAGGAAACGAATCACCAATCCATGAAAACACGCACAACTTTTAACAGAAACATGTTATCGTGAACAGCACGAATTTTCATGGTGGTTGAATCCCGTCATTTAACTGTTATAGCTATATGGGGGGACTGCCCGCTCTCTTAGATTGTACCAATACTACTCCCCCCCCCCCGAAAAAAACCATGGGCACGACCCTATCCGACCTCCTTGGCTTTCCATACGGATCTTCTCAGGATTTTTTTTTCTTGATTTTCAACTATAACTGTACAAAAATAGGAAAAATAACTAAATGAACTGATATAAACTACTAAAATAACTAACTAAATAGACTGATATTAACTACTAAAATAACTAACTAAATAAAACTAGAATAAAATAATTAAATAAACTAAAAAAAAATAAACTGTCGTGTGACGGCGTGTGGGCACGGCCAGATCCACTGTAATATTGCACGATATTCTTACGTTAAATTTGTCTAACACTCGGCTCACATTCTTTTCATGCAAGAGTTATAATGGTTAGTAAATAAAAAAAACAAGTTTTTTTAACTGAAAGTAAGGAACGACGTTAAAACTTAAAACGAACAGAAATCATGCAATGCAAGTCTTTCGATTTTTGCGTCTGAATCTACGTATTTGTATGTGTTCAGACACACAAACCGAGAAAGACATGCATTGGAATAAGCAAACATCCGCTCAGACAGACAGGCAAAAAATAGTGAGAGAGACAAAAACACATACAAATAGGTAGGTTCAAACACAAAAACTGATACAGACATGCATTGAAATAAGCAAATATCCGCCCAGAAACAGAGGCAAAAAGCCTGAGAAAGAAAAAAACGCATGAAAATACGTAGATTCAGACACACAAACCGTGAAAGACATGCACTGAAATAAGCAAACACCCCCCCCCCAGACACAGAGGCAAAAAGAGTGAAAGAGACAAAACACCTAAAAATACGTATATTCAGACAAACAAACCGAGAAAGACATGCATTGGAATAAGCAAACACCCGCTCAGACACACAGGGAAAAAGAATGAGAGAAGTAACTATTCTTTCTTGAATTCCCCTCCAGGATACGCAATACAGATATTTCATTCAAGACATTATGAAAAAAATTACAATTAAGTAACAAATTCTTTCTCAAATTCACCTATTGGATACACAAATTTCATTCAACGGAAATTTCATTCAAGAAATTATGAAAAAATTGTAAGTAAGTCACAAATTTTTTATTAATTTTACCTCTTGGATGTACAATATAGATATTTTATTCAAGAAATTATAAAAAAAATATAAATAAACTCTTTGTTTTTTTCACCCCTTGTATACAAAATACGGAAATTTTATTAAAGATATTATGAACAATTGTAAGTAAGTAACAAATTCTTTCTTGAATTCGCCTCGTGGATAAACAATACAGATGTTTCATTCAAGAAATTATGAAAAAAATTATAAGTAAGTAACAAACTCTTTCTTGAATTTGCCGTTTGGATGCACAATACAGAAATTTAATTCAGGAAACTATGAAGAAAATTTTAAACAAACTTTCTTGCATTTACTTCCTGGACTGACAATACAGCAATTTCACTCAAGAAATTATGAAAAATTTTAAAAAATCGGCAAACTCTCTGGAGTTTGCTTTCTGGACACACAATGAAGCGATTTCATTCAAGGTATTATGAAAAAATTGCAAATAAGTCACAAAAACTTTATTGATTTCCCTTTTTGGATACACGATAAAGATATTCCAGTCATTAAACAATCAGAAGATTGCTAGTAAAGAATTAACTATTTATTGTTTCCACCTATTGGAGGAACGATACGGACATTTCATTCAAGAAATTATAAAAAATTGTAAGTAAGTAACAAATTCTTTCTTGAATTCGCCTCCTGGATACACAATAGACATTTCATTCCAAGAAATTATGAAAAATTGTAAGTAAGTAACAAATTCTTTCTTGAATTCACCTCTTGGATACCCAATACAGAAATTTCATTCAAGAAATTATGAAAAAATTGTAAGTAAGTAACACAAGATATTACGAAATATCGTAAGTAAGTAACAAACTCTTTCTTGATTTCTCCTCATGGATACGCAATAAAGACATTTGGTTCAAGAAATTAAAAAAAATTGTAAGCCATTAACATACTCTTTCTTGAATTTACCTCTTGAATACAAAATACGGAAATTTCATTCAAGAAATTATGAAAAATTGTAAGTAAGTAGCAAACTCTTTTTTAAATTCACGTCTTGGAAAGTAACAGTGCAGATATTTAATTCAACAAAATATGAAAAAAATTGTAAGTAAGTAACAAATTCTTTCTTGAATTCACCTACTGGATAGCTATTACAGACTTTTCAATCAAGAGATTATGTGAAAATTATAAGTAAGTAACAAAATCTTTCTAGAATTCACCGTTTGAATGCACAATACAGAAATTTAATTCAGGAAATTATGAGAAAAAAATTGTAAGCAAACTCTTTCACGAATTTTCTTCCTGGACAGACAATACAGCAATTTCACTCAAGAAATTATGAAAAAATTGTAAGTAAGTAACAAACTCTTTCTTCATTTCTCCTCATGGATACACAATACAGACATTTCATTCAAGAAACAAAAAAAATTGTAAGTAACAAACTCTTTCCTGAATTTGCCTCTTGGATACACTATACAGACATTTCATTCAAGAAATTATGAAAAAAATCTAAGTAAGTAACAAAATCTTTCTTAAATTCACCTCTTCGATACACAATACAGACATCTCCTTCAAGAAATTATGAAAAAATTGTAAGTAGGTAACAAACTCTTTCTTGAATTCAGCTCTTAAATAAACAATACAGAAATTTCAATCATGAAGTCCTGAAAAAATTGTAATTAAGTAACAAACTCATTCTTGAATTCACCTCTTGGATGCACGATACAGAAATTTCATTCAAGAAATTATGAAAATAATTTAAGTTAGTAACAAACTCTTTTTGAATTCACCTCATGAATACACAATACGGAAAATACGGATATTTCATTCAAGAAACTATGAAAAAAAATTGTAAGTAAGTAACAAACTCTTTGTTGAATTCACCCCAGGGGCCTAGTGAGAGAGACAAGCAAAAAGCTAAGCTCATTTTTTTTTATAAAAGCAAGTGCTACCATCAATTTCAATTGAGATATATAGGGGAGCACAACTGATCTGTCCTACACCTGGTTCCCTGCAGCCAACCTACAATCTCACCCCTTTTTTCAAATAACTGCATTCACTTTAGGCTGAAATAAGTGCATTCACCTTAGGTTATCTTAGCGTTGTATACACCGCACAGTGAACCTAACTGAGCATAACGGGAATGCAGTTATTTCAGTCAATGCAGTTATCTCTCTCACTATGCCCCTGGGGTGAATTCAGGAAAGTTTGTTACTTACTTACTTAAAAATTTTTTTCATAGTTTCTTGAATGAAATTACCATATTTTGTGTTCATGGGGTGAATTCAAAAAGAGTTTGTTACTAACTTACAATAATTTTAATAATTTCTTGAATGAAATTTCTGTATTGTGCATCCAAGAGGTGAATTTAAGAATGAGTTTGTTACTTACTTACAATTTTTCATGATTTCATGATTGAAATTTCTGTATTGTGTATTTAAGAGGTGAATTCAATAAAGAGTTTGTTACCTACTTACAATTTTTTCATAATTTCTGAATCTGATGTCTGTATTGTGTATCGAAGAGGTGAATTTAAGAAAGAGTTTGTTGCTTACTTACATTTTTTCATAATTTCTTGAATGAAATAGGCACCTCAGGGGGCCTAGTGAGAGAGACAAGCAAAATGCTAAGTTCATTTTTTTTATAAAAGCAAGTGCTGCCATCTATTTCAATCAAGATATAGATGGCAGAAAAACTGATTTATCCTTCACCCGGGAACCTGCAGCCAACCTACAATACTACCCCTTTTTTCAATTAACTGCATTCACTTTAGGTTCATTTAGGTTCACTTAGCGTGGCGCGCCCCGCAAAGTGAACCTAAATGAACCTAACGTGAATGCAGTTATTGCAGTCAATGCAGTTATCTCTCTCACTATGCCCCTGGGGTGAATTCAGGAAAGAGTTTGTTACTTACTTACTTACAATTTATTTTTCATAGTTTCTTGAATGAAATTTCCATATTGTGTATTCAAGAGGTGAATTCAAAAAGAGTTTGTTACTTACTTAAATTTTTTTTCATAATTTCTTGAATGAAATTTCTGTATTGTGTATCCGAGAGGTGAATTCAAGAATGAGTTTGTTACTTACTTAAAATATTTTCATGATTTCTTGATTAAAATTTCTGTATTGTGTATTTATGAGGTGAATTCAAGAAAGAGTTTGTTACTTACTAACAATTTTTTCATAATTTCTGAATGAGATGTCTGTATTGTGTATCGAAGAGGGGAATTCAAGAAATAGTTTGTTACTTACTTTCATTTTCTCATTATTTATTGAATAAAATTTCTGTATTATGTATCCAAAAGGCGAATTCAGGCAAGATTTTTTTGCTTAATTACAATGTTTTCAAAATTTCTTCAATAAGAATTATGTACTGTCTATCCAAGAGGCGCAGTGAAAACAGAACTGGTTATTTACTTACAATTTTTTTGTTTCTTGAATGAAATGTCTGTATTGTGTATACATGAGGAGAAATCAAGAAAGAGTTTGTTACTTACAATTTTTTCATAATTTCTTGAGTGAAATTGCTGTATTGTCTGTCCAGGAAGAAAATTCAAGAAAGAGTTTGTTTACAATTTTTTTCTCATAATTTCCTGAATTAAATTTCTGTATTCTGCATTCAAACGGTGAATTCTAGAAGGAGTTTGCTACTTACTTAAAATTTTGTCATAATTTTTTGATCAAAATGTCTGTAATATGTAGCCAGGAAGTGAATTCAAGAAACAGTTTGTTACTTGCGTCCAATTTTTTCATTATTTGTTGAATTAAATATTTGAATTGTGTGTATCAAAAACTTGACTTTAAGAAGGAGTTTGCTACATACTTAGAATTTTTTATCGATTAATGAATAAAATGTCTGTTTATTGGACCCAAGAGGTGAATTCAAGACAGATTTTGTTACTTAGTTACAATTTTTTTATAATTTCGTGAATGAAATGTATGTATTGTGTATCCATGATGAGAAATCAAGAAAGAGTTTGCTAGTTACTTACGATTTTGTTATTATTTCTTGTGTTACTCACTTACAATTTTTTCTTAATTTCTTGAATGAAATTTCCTTATTGTGTATCCAAGAGGTGGGTTCAAAAAAAAATTTGTTACTTACTTACAATTTTTTTAAGAATTTCTAGAATGAAATGTCTGTATTGGGTATACAGGAGGCGAATTCCAGAACAAATTTGTTACTTACTTACAATTTTTTTATAATTTCTTGAATGAAATTTCCGAATTGTGTATCCAAGAGGTGAAAACAATAAAGAGTTTGTTACTTACTTGCGATTTTCTCATAGTTTATTGAATGGAATATCTGTATTGTGTATCCAAAAGGTGAAATGAATAGAGTTTGTTACTTACTTACAATTTTTCATAATTTCTTGAGTGAAATTGCTGTATTGTGTGTCCAGGAAGCAAATTCCAGAAGGAGTTTGCTACTTACTTAAAATTTTTCATAATTTCTTGAGTGAAATTGCTGCATTGTGTGTCCAGGAAGTGAATGCAAGAAAGTTTGTTTAAAATTTTCTTCATAATTTCCTGAATTAAATTTCTGTATTGTGCATCCAAACAGCAAATTTAAGAAAGAGTTTGTTACTTACTTAGAATTTTGTAATAATTTCTTGAATTAAATGTCTTTATTGTGTATTCAGGAGGCGAATCCAAGAAAGAATTTGTTACTTACTTACAATTTTTTTCATAATTTCTTGAATGAAATGTCTGTATTGTGTATCCAGGAGGAGAATTTGTTACTAAGAATTTGTCACTTCAATCACTCTTTTTGCCTGTGTGTCTGGGCGGGTGTTTGCTTATTCCAATGCATTTCTTTCTCGGTTTGTGTGTCTGAATCTACGCATTTCTATGTGTTTTTGTCTCTTTCACTCTTTTTGCCTGTGTGTATGGGGGGGGGGGGGGTGTTTGCTTATTCCAATGTATGTCTTTCTCGGTTTGTGTCTGAATCTACGTATTTGTATGTGTTTTTTTCTTTTTCATTGTGTTTGCCTGTGTGTCTGAGTGGGCGATTACTTATTCAGATACATGTCTATTTCGGGTGGTTTTTTTGAATTCTAGCGTTTTTATATTTTTTTTGTCATTGTAGTTCTTTTTGGCTGAGAGTCTCAGCGGGTGTTTTATGGTTCAAATGCATATCTTTCTCGATTCTTTCGTCTGAATATATGTCTTTATAGAGATTTTTATCCCTCTCACTATTTTTGCCTGTGTGTCTGGGCGGGTGTTTACTTATTCAAATGCATGTCTTTCTTGGTTTGTGTGTTTGAATCTACCTATTTGAATTTGTTTTGGTCTTTCTCACTGTTTTTGCTTTTGTCTTGGCACGCATTTGCTTATTCCAATGCACGGATTTTTTGGTTTCTATGTCTGAATCTATGTATTTGTATGACTTTTTGTCTCTCTCACTCTTTTTGCCCGTGTGTCTGGGCGGATGTTTTCTTATTTCATTGCATGTATTTCTCGGTTTGTGTGTCTGAATCTACGTATTTGTATGTGTTTTTGTCTCTCTCACTCTTTTTGCCTGTGTGTCTGGGCGGGCGTTTGCTTATTCCAATGCATGTTTTTCTCAGTTTGTGTGTCTGAATCTACGTATTTGTATGTGTTTTTGTCTCTCTCACTCTTTCTGTCTGTGTGTCTGGGCGGGTGTTTTCTTATTCAAATGCATGTCTTTCTCGGTTTGTGTGTCTGAATCTATGTATTTGTTTTTGTTTTTATCTCGCACTCTCTTAACCGGTGTCTCAATGCGGGCTCTTGATTATGCAAATGCATGTCTGTCTCAGATTGTATGTCTTAATAAATATTTGTATGTATGTTTGTCTCTCAATGTTTTTGTCTCTGTGCCTGGGTGGATGTTTAGTTATTCCAATGCATGTACTTCTCGGTTTGTTTGTCTGAATCTCCATATTTATATGTGTTTTGTCTCTCTCAATCTTTTTGGCTGTGTGTCTGAGCAGGTGTTTGCTTATTCCAAATGCATGTCTTTCTCGGTTTGTGTGTTTGAATCTACGTATTTGTATATTTTTTTGTCTCTCTCACTATTTTTCGTCTTTGTGTCCGAGCGGGTGTATGATTACATCGATGCTTGTCTTTCTTGATTTGGTTGTCTGAATCTACGTATATGTATTGGTTTCTGTCTCTTCCACTCTTTTTGCCTGTGTCTCTGGGTGAGTATTTTCTTAATCTAGTGGACGTGATTTACGGCTTGTGTGTCTTAATAAAAGTATTTCTATGATGTTGGAGCTCTCTCACTGATTTCCGCATTTCTGTCCGAGCGGGTGTTTGCTTATTCCAATGCATGTCTTTCTCGGTTTGTGTGTATGAATCTACGTATTTTTTTGTGTTTTTAGCTCTCTCAATCTTTTTGCCTGTGTGTCTGGGCGGTTGTTTGCTTATTTCAATGCATGTCTTTCTTGGTTTGTATGTCTGAATGTACGTATTTGTATATTTTTTGTCTCTCTCACTATTTTTTGCCAGTCTGTCTGAGCGGGTGTTTGTTTATTCCAATGCATGTCTTTCTCGGTTTGTGTGTCTGAATCTAGGTATTTGTATGTGTTTTGTCTCTCTCACTCTTTTTGCCTGTGTGTCTGAGCGGGTGTTTGCTTATTCCAAATGCATGTCTTTCTCAGTTTGTGTGTCTGAATCTACGTATTTGTATGTGTTTTTTTTTTCTCTCACTATTTTTCCCCTGTCTGTCTGGGTGGGTGTTTGCTTATTCCAATACATGTCTTTCTGGGTTTGTGTGTCTGAATCTACGTATTTGTATGTGTTTTTATTTCTCTCACTCTTTTTACCTGTGTGTCTGGGCGGGTGCTTGCTTATTCCACTGTATGTCTGTTTTGTTTTGTTTGCCTGAATCTTTCCCTTTGTATACGCTTTTGTCTCTCTCACTGCTTTAGCTACAGTGTCTTGGCAGTTATATGCTTCTTCCGATGCATTTCTTTCTCGGTTTGTGTGTTTGAATCTACGTAATTGTATGTGTTTTTGCCTTTCTCACCCTCTGTTATTTTGTGTCTGGGAGGGTGTTTGCTTATTTCAATGCATGTCTTTGTCGGTTTGTGCGTCTAAATCTAAGTATGTGTATGTGTTTTTGTCTCTCTCACTCTTTTTGTCTGTGTGTCTGGGCGGATGTTTGCTTATTGCAATGCATGTCTTTCTCGGTTTGTGTGTCTGAATCTTCGTATTTGTATGTGTTTTTGTCTCTCACTCTTTTAGCCTGTGTCTCTTGGAGGGGGGGGTGTGCTTATTCCAATGCATGTCTGTCTCGGTTCGTATGACTGAATCTACGTATTTGTATGTTTTTGTCCCTCTCACTCTTTTTGTCTCTTTGTTTGGGTGGGTGGTTGCTTATTCTAATGCATGTCTTTCTCGATTTCTGTGTCTGAATCTCGATTTTTGTATGTGTTTTGTCACTCTCACTCTTTTTGCCTGTCTGTCTGGGCGGATGCGTACTTATTCCAAATGCATATCCTCCTCGGTTTGTTTGTCTGAGCATAAGTATTTCTTTGTGTTTTTGTCTCTCTCACTATTTTTCTACTTTTTGTCTGAGCGGGTATATACTTATTCCAATGCATGTCTTTCTTGGTTTGTGTGTCTGAATCTACGTATTTGTATGTGTTTTTGGCTCTCTCACTCTTTTTGCCTGTGTGTCTGGGCGGATGTTTGCTTATTCCAATGCATGTCTTTCTCGGTTTGTGTGTCTAAATCTACGTATTTGTATATTTTTTGTCTATCTCACTATTTTTTGCCTGTCTGTCTGAGCGGATGTTTGCTTATTCCAGTGCATGTCTTTCTCGGTTTGTGTGTTTGAATCTAGATATTTGTATGTGTTTTGTCTCTCGCACTCTTTTTGCCAGTGTGCATGGGCAGATGTTTGCTTATTACAAATGCATGTCATCCTCGGTTTTTGTGTATGAATATGAGTATTTGTATGTGTTTTTTTTTCTCTCACTATTTTTTGCCTGTCTGTCTGGGTGGGTGTTTGCTTATTCCAATGCATATCTTTCTCGGTTTGTGTTTCTAAATCTTCATATTTGCCTGTGTTTTTCTCTCTCTCATTCATTCTGCATGTGTGTCTGGGCGGGTTTATGCTTATTCCAATTCATGTCTTTTTTGTTATGTGTGTCTGAATCTATGTCTTTGTATCTGTTTTTGTCTCTCTCACTCCTTTAGCCTCTGTGTCTTGGCGGGTGTTTGCTTATTCCAATGCATGTCTTTCTCGGTTTGTGTGTTTGAATCTACGTATTTGTATGTGTTTTTGTCTCTCTCACTCTTTTTGCTTGTGTGCCTGGGCAGGTGTTTGCTTATTCCAATGCATGTGTTTTTCGGTTTTTGCGTCTAAATCTACGTATTTGTATGTGTTTTTGTCTCTCTCACTCTTTTTGTCTGTGTGTCTGGGCGGGTGTTTGCTTATTCCAATGCATGTCTTTCTCGGTTTGTGTGTCTGAATCTACGTATTTGTATGTGTTTTTGTCTCTCACTCTTTTTGCCTGTGTCTCTGGGAGGGGGTTTGATTAGTCCAATTCATGTCTGTCTCAGTTTGTATGACTGAATCTACGTATTTGTATGTGTTTTTGTCTCTCTCACTATCGTCGTCGGTTTGTTTGTGTCGGTGGTTACTTATGCCATTGGTTGTTTTTCTCTAGTTGTATGTCTGTATCTCAGTTTGTGTCAGTATTTTGTCTTTGGCGCTCTTTTTGCCTGTGTGTCTAGGAGGGTGTTCACTTATTCCAAATGAATGTCCCTTTCGGTTTGTGTCTCTGAATCTTCCGATTTGTATGTGTCTCTTGTCCCTCTCACGCTTTTTGCCTGTGTGTTGGTGGGTGTTCGCTTATTGCGAATAAATGTGAATTTTTTATGTTTTAAGTATGTTTCATCTCATTCTAAGAGACGTAAAAAAAGGTTGAAAAAAAAACCGTTAAAAAATAAAAAATACAAAGAAAAAAAAATAAAAAAGTGGAATAATTTCAGTGAAAAAAAAATTCAGTAAAAAAAAAAGAATAATTTCGAAGTCCAAAAAAAAATTAGTCCAATAAAAAAAGTGCTACTACAAACAATATTTTTCTAATTGTAAAAGTCACGACTAACATTTCTATACAATTCTCATTTTTAATATGGAAAATATTAAATATGATTTTTCTTATGTTTTAGGTATGTTACTTGTCATTTTAAGAGATGTAAGAAAATTTGAAAAAATATATCATGTTAAAAAAAATAATAAAAAAAGTTTAAAAAAAACTTCAAAACAAAAAAATCAAAAAAAGGGGAGGAGGCAAAAAAGTTAGGGGGGGGGGGTTCTTGATGGTTGAAACCCAAAATAATCTCACTAGTTGACTTATAAGGATTTCTAAGGATTGTTCTGAATTTCTTTATTGAAATTCTTTTCTCGGCATCTACATCTTTATTAGTTTCAACTTTGAGCACTCCCTAACGTCCAAAACCAGATTATGCAAGTGTCCCCAGGGGATAGCCTTAACATTTGCAATGGAAAGGTGCCAAGGAATGTAAAGTAAGCAAATAGCATGGCAAGGAACGTAAAGTAAGCAAAATGCACCCTCAATAGAGAATGACCTAGATAATTTTCGTTCAACTCAAGGGTGCCCTAGGGGATGACCTAGATAAAGATCATTCAACTTGATACGCTTCAGTGGTTTCTATGACCGTACGCAAAATGGAACATAGATAGAAAATGACTTAGATAAGGTTCGTTCAACTCAAGGGTGCCCAAGGGGATGACCTAGATAAAGTTCATTCAACTCGATACTCTTCAGTGGTTCCTATGGCCGTACGCAAAATGGAACCTCAATAGAGAATGACCTAGATAATGGTTATTCAATCTCAAGAGTGCCCTAGAAGATGGCCCAGATAAAGTTCATTCAACTTGATACGCTTCAGTGGTACCTATAGGCCCCCTAAAATTAGAACCTCAATAGAGAATGACCTGGATAAGGTTCATTCAACTCAAGGGTTCCATAGAAAATGACCTAGATAAGGTTTATTCAACCTGATACTGTTCAGTGGTTCCTATGGCCTCCATAGAAGTATAATAGAGAATGACCTAGATAAAGTTCATTCAACTTGATACGCTTCAGTGGTTCCTATACGTTCCCGCAAATGACATTGCGGGAACGCAATGGGAGGGGATACTCACTCTCTTTAAAAAGGTGTAGAGGGCCCTAGGGGATGACCTAGATAAATTTCATTCAACTTGATACGCTTCAGTGGTTCCTATGGCCGTCAGCAAATCCATTTGACATTGGGAGGGCATACTCACTCTATTTAAAAGGTGTAGAGGGCCCTAGGGGATGACCTAGATAAAGTTCATTCAACTTGATACGCTTCAGTGGTTCCTAGTGCTTCTATAGAATTCATTTGACATTAGCAAGGGATACTCACTCTCTTTAAAGGTGTAGAGGGCCCTAGGGGATGACCTAAATAAAGTTCATTCAACTTGATACGCTTCAGTGGTTCCTAGTGCTTGTATAGAATCCATATGACACATTCTACTGCTTAGCCCTCCTTGAAGTCCATAGGGACGTTGACATCTGCCCCGACAAGTTCATTGACATTTTTGCAGGGAAGAAAAATCTTCGCCTGGATTTCGTTTTATAGATATTTGCCCTTACTTTTGGCTAAAAAAAAACAAACTAAAAAATATATAGACTACTTCTCTATTTGGCTTCTTTTTGCGTTAACTGTTTTTGCTGTCTCAAAAAAATTAGCTTGTAGAATTAAAGTGTATGTAAATACTTGTGTAAATGCGTTACTAAAAAAAGAAAAAAGAAAAAAAAAAAAAAAAAGCCCCTTAAAGATACGAAAGTATGCCTAGTGGACGCGTACTCATTCGCAAGGGGCGGACTAACCGTCTCGAGCTAACGTAATGTTGCTCGAGGATGCTAGACAAAGTCCACGGGAAAAATCCGTTAACCCTCCCCCCCCCCCCTCGAAAACGAAACTCCTGGATACGGCCCTGAGACATATTTATTAGATTTTCGACAATGCTGAACAAAATGGCTATCTTAAAATTTTGATTGGGTGACTTTGGGCAAAAATGAGCGTGGGAGGGGGCCAAGTTGCCCTCCAGTTTTTTTGGTCACTTAAAAAGGGCACTAGAACTTTTAATTTCCGCTCATATGAGCCCTCTCACGATATTCTAGGACTACTGGTTCGATACGATCACCCCTGGAGAAAAAAACAAATAAACATGCATCCGTGATCTTTCTTCTGGCAAAAAATACAAAATTCCACATTTTTTTCAGGTAGGAGCTTGAAACTTCTATAGTAGGGTTCTCCAA
Source organism: Artemia sp. Qi Xiang Cuo (assembly GCF_049724085.1). Taxonomy (NCBI): domain Eukaryota; kingdom Metazoa; phylum Arthropoda; class Branchiopoda; order Anostraca; family Artemiidae; genus Artemia; species Artemia sp. Qi Xiang Cuo. The sequence goes on from NC_142801.1 coordinate 40,501,603, forward strand.
TACGCTGAATCAGATTATGTGATTTTCTTTAAAGTTCTATGACTTTTAGGGGTTGTTCCCCCTTGTTTCGAAAATAAGGCAAATTTTCTCAGGCGCGTAACTTTTGATCGGTAAAACTAAACTTAATGAAACTTATATATTTGAAATCAGTATAAAATCCGATTCTAATGATGTATCTATCGGTATTAAAATTACGGTTTTTTAGATTTTTGGTTACTATTGAGCCGGGTCGCTCCTTACTTACAGTTCTACCACGAACTGTTTGAAAAGACACTTGGGCACACCGATTAATAATTGTACGAAATTTGTGTAACACATCATCAACATCTATTTCTGATTCATATTAAATAAAAAAACAAGTTTTTTTTAACTGAAAGTAAGGAGTGACATTAAAACTTAAAACGAACAATATATTATTCCGTATGTGAAAGGGGCTGTCCCCTCCTCATCGTCTCGCTCTTTACGCTAATTTTTTTTATTGTTTCAAAAAATTAAGTTGTGAGACAGAGTCAAACTTTAGCGTAAAGAGCGAGGCCCGGAGGAGGGGACAGCCCCTTTCATATACGGAATAATTTCTGTTCGTTTTAAATTTTAATGTCGCTCCTTACTTTCATTTAAAAAACTTGTTGGTTTTTATTTAATTCCTGAACATTTTTTAATTAATGCAGCTTTGACTTTGGCTCGGCTTACATAAATAATTAAAACGAAATTTGCATATTAATTTTACTTTTTTTTTGACTAAATAGCTTTCTCGAAATTTTGATCTGACGTAACTTAAAAATTAATTTACTTACCGAACTTCGATATTCGTATATTTTTATTACGTATATCAGTGGTTCGCCCCCTAGTCAATACCTCGCTCTTTACGCTAAAGTTCAAGTTTGTTCTAAATCTTTAAGAATGACCCCTTAATCTCAAAGACCGTTAATTAGAATAAATAGCTCTGATGAAAGTACAAAAAAAAACTTTAGTGCAAAGAGCGAAGTAATGACTAGGGGGCGAACCCAATAATATACGTAATAACTTACGTTAGTTTTCAGTTTTGATGTTGCTCATTACTTTCAGTTGAAAAAATTATTTTTTTGAATTTATATCTAATTTTTTTTTTAATAATGCAGGGGAATCCAGCGCCCCCTTCACAGCAACAACCCTTCCCCCAATAAAAATTCCTCCATGGAAAGATCCTCCCAACTAACCCCCGACCCACCCACCCCCCAACTACCACAAAATATCCCCCTGAAAACTTCTGTATACTTCCCAATAACTAATACTATATGGAAACATTGTGCAAATTTCATGACTTGCAGACCATCCCCCTGGGGACTGTGGGGATTAAGTCATCCTCAAAGACATAGATATTATATTTTTGGACCATGCTAAACAAAATGGCTATCTCAAAATTTTGATCGGGTGTCTTTGGGAAAAAATGAGCGTGGGAGGGGGCCTAGTTGCCCTCCATTTTTTTAGTCACTTAAAAAAAGCACTAGAAAGTTAAATTTCCCTTTGCACGAGTGAACCCGCGGTATTCTAGGACCATTGGGTCGATACGATCACCCCTGGGAAAAAACAAAACAAAATTCCACATTTTTGCAGATAGGAGCTTGAAACTTCTATAGTAGGGTTCCCTGATATCCTGAATCTGATGGTGTGATTTTCAGTAAAGTTCTATGACTTTTAGGGGATGTTTTCCCCTTTTTTCGAAAATAAGGCAAGTTTTCTCAGGCGCGTAACTGATGGGTAAGACTAAACTTGATGAAATTTAAAAATTTACATTGGGTGACTTTAGGAAAAAATGAGCACGAGAGGGGGCCCAAGTTGCCCTCCAAGTTTTTGGTCCCTTAAAAAGAGCACAAGAACTTTTAATTTCCGCTCGAATGAGCCCTCTCACGATATTCTAGGACAACTGGATCGATACGATCACCCCAGGGGACAAAAAAAAACAGACAACAAATAAACACGCATCTGTGATTTAAGTGATAAAAAAAATGGAGGGCAACTAGGCCCCCTCCCACGCTCATTTTTTCCCAAAGTCACCTGATCAAAATTTTGAGATAGCCATTTTGTTCAGCATGGTTGAAAATATGATAACTATTTCCTTTAGGATGACTTAATCCCCCGAAGTTCCCGGGGGGAGGGCTGAAAGTTATGAAGTTTACCCATAGTTAACATTTAGTATTGGTTATTAGGAAATATACAGACGTTTTCCGGATGGATTTTTTCGGGTAGTCGGGCGGTGGGTGGTTCGGGGGTTATGTGGGAAGATCTTTCCATGAAGGAAGTTTTCATGGTGGAAGGGACATTGCTATGAAGGGGGCGCCGGATTTCCCAGCATTATTTAAAAAAAAAGATCAGAAATTAAATAAAAAAAAAACAATTTTTCCAACTGAAAATAAGGAGTAACATCAAAACTTAAAACGTACAGAAAATATTACGTGTATGATTGGGTTCACCCCAAAGATTTTTAGTACTTTCATAAGAACCATTTATTCTAAATAACGGCCTTTGTGATTAAGGGTCATTTTTAAAGAATTGGAACAAAATTCGAACTTTAGCTTAAAGAGCGAGGTATTGACTAGGGGGCGAGCCCCCTAATATATACATTAAAAATATATGAATATAGAAGTTCGTTACGTAAGTTAATACGTAAGTTACGTATATTTATTACTAATAAAAACGTTCGTAAATAAAATTAAACAAGTTTCGAGAAAGCCATTTAACCAAATAAAAGTAAAATTAATATGCTAATTTTTTTATTATTATTCATGTACTAGGGGGTGAGCCCCCTAATATATGAATTAAAAATATATGAATATAGACGTTCGTTACGTAAGTTAATTCGGAAGTTACGTATATTTATTACTAATAAAAACGTTCGTAAATAAAATTAAACAAGTTTCGAGAAAGCCATTTAACCAAATTAAAGTAAAATTAATATGCAATTTTTTTTTATTATTCATGTACAGTGAGCCAAAATAAAAAAAATGCCTTAATTCAAAAACGTTCAAAAATTAAATAAAAAAACAAGTTTTTTAACTGAAAGTAAGGAACGACGTTAAAACTTAAAACGAACAGAACTTGTTCCGCATAAGAAAGGGGCTGTCCCCTCCTCAACGCCTCGCTCTTTACGCTAAAGTTTGACTTTCTCACAACTCTTATTCTTTTTAAACAATAAAGAACTTTAGCGTAAAGAGCGAGGCGTTGAGGAGGGGCAGCCCCTTTCATATACGGAATGATTTCTGTTCGTTTTAAGTTTTAACGTCGTTCCTTACTTTCAGTTAAAAAAACTTGTTTTTTTTATTTAATAACCATTATAACTCTTGCATGAAAAGAATGTGAGCCGAGTGTTAGACAAATTTAACGTAAGAATATCGTGCAATATTACAGTGGATCTGGCCGTGCCCACACTCCGTCACACGCCAGTTTATTTTTTTTTAGTTTATTTAGTTATTTTATTTTAGTTTTATTTAGTTAGTTATTTTAGTAGTTAATATCAGTCTATTTAGTTAGTTATTTTAGTAGTTTATATCAGTTCATTTAGTTATTTTTCCTATTTTTGTACAGTTATAGTTGAAAATCAAGAAAAAAAATCCTGAGAAGATCCGTTTGGAAAGCCAAGGAGGTCGGATAGGCTCGTGCCCATGTTTTTTTTCGGGGGGGGGGGGGTAGTATTAGTACAATCTAAGAGAGCGGGCAGTCCCCCCATATAGCTATAACAGTTCAATGACCGGATTCAACCACCATGAAAATTCGTGCTGTTCACGATAACATGTTTCTGTTAAAAGTCGTGAGTGTTTTCACGGATTGGTGATTCGTTTCCTGGTATGATGTTATGAAATTCTGTCTGTAAATTAATTTGTTAGGTATGGATGTTTTATTGTATGAATATATGGATTTTTAATTTTAATAGTTTTTTTATTGATGTCATTTTATTGTAATCTAATGATGATATTTTTCATTTCCAATTATACGATTTTTTACATTCTAAGTATCTTCCCATTGATTTATATGAAATTTGTGTTTGATGTAGGAATCGAACGTGAGACCCGTGATTTCCTAAGGTAAAAGAACGACACGTTAATCGACTGAACCAACAAGCCATTGAACATATTATGATTTTAGAAATACATCCAATGTATTGTTTCTGGGACATTGCCCAACTGATGTTAAGCGTCACAATATCGTAACAGGTTCATTCCATTGAACTGGAACAAGTTCAAGCACATTCGATTTATCAATTGTATTTTTGATAGGTATTAAAAGTGACCTGTTTCGGGGCGTTTTTATGGCATCGTCGTGAGAATATGCATACCACGATGATTTGAGATGCATACTAGACAAACAATTTCTACTGATACTTGGGCCCCAAGTCCTACCCCTATCCCTCAACCCTCCCCCTCCTGCCTCCCACCTACCAACCCCCCCCTCCTCACCAACCCCCCACTTTTTTTTTCTTACATCTCTTAATATTTTCCAACTTCAAAATGGGAATGATATAGATATGTGTGTCGCAACTTTTACTATTAGAAAAATAATGTTTGTAGTGACCATTTTTTTTTTTTAACTTTTTTTTTAACTTTTTTTTTACATCTCTTAGAATGTCATGAAACACACTTAAAACACAAGAAATTAACATTTAATATTTTACAAATTCAAAATGGGAATTATATAGATGTGTTGCGACTTTTACTATTATAAAAATAATTTTTGTATTGACCAATTTTTTTGTTTTTTTTTGTGAAATGTTTTTTTTTTAATTTTATTTCTGACAATTTTTTTTCTTACAGTTTTTTTTTAACTTTTTTTTCTTAGTTTCTTTTTTTTAAACTTTTTTTCAACTTTTTTTTACATCTCTAAATTTTATCAGAAAAATAGAATGAAACTTTTAATTTAAATTTTAAAAACTTATTCTTGTGCATACTATTGATGAGGACTGATGGTTCTCTTTCAAGATTTTTTTTCATGAAAACAAACTTTTTTTTAGGATTTTCCAGAGCTCCCCCTACCCATTAAGAAGATAAGAAGGGGTGAAGCGACTCCAGTGGTCATTTCAAACAGACCAACGGTTATACAACATGGTCGTAGGTAGAATCCATTAATACCATCAACATTGTACGCGCGTTTCTATGTACGCGCGCGTACATAGGCTAACCTAACCTAACCTATTGTTTTGGTATTTCTGTGCAATAATGTGGAATTTGGTAACATGTGTGTAAGTTTTTGAGTTTTTGTGTGTGTGTTTGTGTGTGTGTTCCAACCCTTGCATTTCAAGGAAAGAAATCCAAAATGAACTTTAAAAAATCAAGAGAATGTAACTTTGTGTGTGTGTTAAGTTCTTGTGTGTGTGAGTTTTTGTGTGTGTAAGTTTTTGTGTGTGTGTAAGTTTTTGTGTGTGTGTAAGTTTTTGTGTCTGTGTAAGTTTGTACGCGTGTGAAATTTTTTTTTTGTGTTTAAGTTTGTTTGTGTTTGTTAGTTTTTGTGTGTGTGTTAGTTTTTTTTTGTGTGTTTTTTTTTGTGTGTGTGTTTTTGTTTTCTTTTGTGTGTTTTAGTTTTTGTGTGTGTGTGTAATTTTTGTGTGTGTGTAAGTTTTTGTGTGTGTGTGTTAGTTTTTGTGTGTGTGTGTGTGTAAGTTTTTTTGTGTGTTTGTTAGTTTTTTTTTGTGTGTGTTAGTTTTTGTGTGTGTGTGTAATTTTTTGTGTGTGTGTGTGTAAGTTTTTATGTGTGTGTAAGTTTGTGTGTGTGTGTAAGTTTTTGTTTGAGTGTAAGATTTTGTGTCTGTGTAAGTTTTTGTGTTTGTGTAAGTTTTTGTGTGTGTCTGTAAGTTTTTGAGTGAGTGTAAGTTGTTGTGTGTGTGTGTAAGTTTTTGTGTGTGTGTAAGTTTTTGTGTGTGTGTAAGTTTTTGTGTGTGTGTATTTTTGTTTGTTTTTGTTATTTTTTTTGTGTGTGTGTTAGTTTTTGTGTGTGTGTGTAAGTTTTGGCGTGTGTGTGTAAGTTTTTGTGAGTGTGTGTAAGTTTTTGTGTGTGTGTAAGTTTTTGTGTGTGTGTGTAAGTTTTTGTGTTCGAGTGTAAGTTGTTGTATGTTTGTGTGTTTTTTATTTTTTTTGTTTGTGTATGTTTTTGTGTGTGTGTAAGTTTTTATGTTCTTTTTAGTATTTTTGTGTTTGTTAGTTTTTGTTTGTTTGTAATTTTTTTTTGTGTGTGTAACTTTGTGTTTGTGTGTAAGTTTTTGTGTGTGTGTAAGTTTTTGTGTGTGTGTAAGTTTTTGTGTGTAAGTTTTTGTGTGTGTGTAAGTTTTTGTGTGTGTAATTTGTTTTGTGTGTGTAAGTTTTTTTGTGTGTGTTAGTTTTTGTGTGTGTAAGTTTGTTTGTGTGTGTTAGTTTGTGTGTGTGTGTAAGTTTTTGTGTGTGTGTAAGTTTTTGTGCGTGTTTAAGTTTGTGTATGTGTGTTTAAGTTTTTGTGTGTGTGTAAGTTTTTGTGTGTATGTAAGTTTTTTTGTGTGTGTAAGTTTGTGTGTGTGTTTAAGTTTTTGTGTGTGTGTAAGTTTTTGACACACAGGCAAGACACAGAGGCAAAAAGAATGAGAGAGAAAAAACCACATACAAATTCTTATATTCAGACACACAAACTAAGGAAGAAATGCATTTTAATAAGCAAACACCCGCCCAGACACTCAGGCGAAAAGATTGAAAGAGATAAAATCAAATATAAATACGTAGATTCAGACACACAAACCGAGAAAGACATGCATTTGAAATAAGGAAGCACCCGCCCAGACACACAGGCAAAAAGAGTGAGAGAGACAAAACACATACAAATATCTATATTCAGACACACAAACCGAGAAAGACATGCATTGGAATAAGCAAACACCCACCCAAACAAACAGACAAAAAGAGTGAGAGAGACAAAAATAATACAAATACGTAGATTCAGTCATACAAACCGAGACAGACATGCATTGGAATAAGCAAACACCCCCACAGAGACAGCGGCTAAAAGAGTGAGAGACAAAAACACAAACAAATACGTAGATTCAGACGCACAAACCGAGAAAGACATGCATTGGAATAAGCAAACACCTGCCCAGACACACAGGCAAACTGAGTGAGAGAGATAAAAACGCTTTTAAGTGCATAGATTTAGACATACAAATCAAAAAAAACATGAATTGGAGTAAGCAAACACCTGCCAAGACACAAAGGCAAAAAGAGTAAGGAAGAGACAAACAAAAAAAAATAGTTATATTCAAACACACAAGCCAAGAAAAACATGCATTGGAATAAGAAAACACCCGCCCAGACACACAGGCAAAATGAGTGAGAGAGACAGAAACACATACAAATACGTAGATTCAGACACACAAACCGAGAAAGACATGTATTGGAATAAGCATACACCCGCCCAGACAGACAGGCAAAAAATAGTGAGAGAGATAAAAAAAACATAGAAATACGTAGATTCAGACACACAAACCGTTAAAAGATATGCATTGGAATAAGCAAACACCCACCCAGACACACAGATAAAAACAGTGAGAGAGACAAAACACATACAAAAACGTAGATTCAAACACACGAACCAAGATAGACATGCACTGGAATAAGCAATTACACGCCGAGACACACTGGCGAAAAATAGTGAGAGAGACAAAATCACATACAAATACGTAGATTCAGACACAGAAGCCGAGAAAGACATGCATTGGAATAGGTAAACACCCGCCCAGACACACACAGACAAAAAGAATGAGAGAGAGAAAAACACATGCCATTACGAATGTTCAGACCCACACACCGATAAAAACATGTATTGGAATAAGCAAACACCCGCCCAGACACACAGGCAAAAAATATTGAGAGGGATAAAAACACAAGCAAATACCTATACCCAGACACACAAACTGAGAAAGACATGCATTTGGAATAAGCAAACACCTGCACAGTCACACATGAAAAAAGAGTGAGTGAGACAAAGCACATACAAAGATCGAGACTAAGACGCACGAACTAATACAGACAAGCTTTAGAATAAGCGACTAACTACCAAAACAAACAGACAAAAATAATGAGAGAGACATAAATACATAACTAAGCATAGATTCGGACATGCAAACTAAGACAAACGTGCATTGGCACAATCAAGCGGCCGTATACAGACACCGGCAAAAAGGGTGCGGGACAAAAGAAAAAAAAAATAGAGAGATTTAGTCGTACAAACCGAGAAAGACATGCATTTGAATAAGGAAACACCCGCCCAGACACACAGACAGAAAGAGTGAGAGAGACAAAAACACATACAAATACGTAGATTCAGTCACACAAACCGAGAAAGACATGCAATAAAATAAGCAAACACCTGCCCAGACACACAAGCAAAAAGAGTGAGAGAGACAAAAACACATACAAATACGTAGATTAACACACACAAACCGAGAAAGACATGCATTTGAATAAGAAAACACCCGCCCAGACACACAGACAAAAAGAGTGAGAGAGATAAGAACACATACAAATACGTAGATTCAGACGTAAAAATCAACAAAGACATGTATTGGAATAAGCAAACACCGACACAGACACACATGCAAAAAGAGCGACAAAGACAAAAAACATTTTAAAGGACTTAAATTCATAAGAACCACCCGAGAGAGATATATATTGAAATAAGAGATCACCCGTCCATAAAGTAAAAAAAAAAGTATGACAGAGACAAAGACACAAAAAAAGCCGCAGATTCACACACACAAAACGATTAAGACATGCATTATAATAAGCAAACACCCCCCCCCCCCCCAGACACACAGGGAAAAAGAGTGAAAGAGACAAAAACACATACAAATACGTAGATTCAGAAACACAAACTGAGAAAGACATTCAGTGGAATGAGTAAACACCCGCCAAGACACACAGGCAAAAAGAATGATTGAAGTGACAAATTTTTTCTTGAATTCACCTATTGGCTACATGATAAGGAAATTTCATTCAACAAATTATGAAAAAAATTGTTAGTTGGTAACAAATCCTTACTTGGATCTACCTATTTTCTACACGATAAAGACATCTCATTCAAGAAATGATGAAAAGAATTGTAAGTAAGTAACAAACTTTTTCTTGAACTCGCCATTCGGATACACAATAAAGACATATCATTCAAGAAATTATGACAAAATTCTAAGTAAGTAACAAACTCTTTCTTGAATTCGCCGTTTGGATGCAAAATACAGAAATTTAATTCAGGAAACTATGAAGAAAATCTTTAAAAAACTTTCTTGAATTTGTTTCCCGGACACACAATGCAGCAGATTTACTCAAGAAATTATAAAAAATTTTATATAATCGGAGAACTCTTTCAGGAGTTTGTGTTCCAGACACACAATGATGTAAATTTACTCAAGGAAATATGAAAAAATTTTATATTAGACATAAACTCTTTATTGATCTTACTTTTAGGATACAAGTTAAGGATATGTCATTCAATAAATAATGAGAAGATCGTGATTGATGAAAATAATCCTAATGGATTCCACCACTATGAGGCACGATGGAGGTATTTTATTTAACATTCTTTGAAAAATTGTTAGTAAGTAACAAATTTTTTCAGGGATTTATATACTGGATGCATAATACAGGCATTAAATTCATAAAAATATGAAAAAATTTGTGGATAAGTAGCAGACCCGTTTATGGACTCGTCTCTTCGATACCTAATACAGAAATTTCATTCAAGAAATTAAGTAAAAATTTCAAGTAAGTAGCACAAGAAATTATGAAAAAATCGTAAGTAAGTAACAAACTCTCTTGATTTCTCCTTATGTATACGCAATACATACATTTCACTCAAAAATTATAAAAAAATTGTAAGTCAGTAACAAACTCTTTCTTGAATTCACCTCTTGGATACACAATATGAAAATTTCATTCAAGAATTGATGAAAAATTGTAAGTAAGTAAAAAACTCCTTTTTGAAGTCACGTCTTGGATACGCACAATGCAGATATTTAATTCAACAGAATATGAAAAAATTGTAAGTAAGTAACAAATTCTTTCTTGAATTCACCTTATGGATACATATTAAAGACATTTTACTCAAGAGATTATGTCAAAATTTTAAGTAAGTAGAAAACTCCTTCTTGAATCACCGTTTTAATACACAATACAGAAATTTAATTCAGGAAGTTATGAAAAAAAAATTGTAAACAATCTCCTTCTTGAATTTTCTTCCTGGACAGACAATACAGCAATTTCACTCAAGAAATTATGAAAAAATTGTAAGTAACAAACTCTTTCTTGATTTTTCCTCGTGTATACACAATACAGATATTTCATTCAAGAAACAAAAAAATTGTAAGTAAGTAAAAAACTCTTTCCTGAATTTGCCTCTTGGATACATAATACAGAAATTTTATTCAAGAAATTTTGAGAAAATTGTAAGTAAGTAACAAACTCCTTCTTGAATTCACCTCTTGGATACACACTATAGACATTTCATTCAAGAAATTATGAAAAAATGTAAGTAAGTAACAAACTCTTTCTTAAATTCACCTATTCGATACACAATACAGACATCTCATTCAGAAATTATGAAAAAATTGTAAGTAGGTAACAAACTCTTTCTTGAATTCACCTCTTAAATATACAATACAGAGATTTCGATCATGAAATCATGAAAAATTATAAGTTAGTAACAAAATCATTCCTGAATTCACCTCTTGGATACACACTACAGAAATTTCATTCATGAATTTATGAACAAATGTAAGTTAGTAACAAACTCTTTTTGAATTCACCCCATGAATACACAATATGGTAATTTCATTCAAGAAACTATGAAAAAAAAATTGTAAGTAAGTAAGTAACAAACTCTTTCCTGAATTCAACCCAGGGGCATAGTGAGAGAGATAACTGCATTGACTGCAATAACTGCATTCACTTTAGGTTCATTTAGGCTCACTTTGCGTGGCGCGCCACGCTAAGTGAACCTGAATGAACCTAACGTGAATGCAGTTATTTGAAAAAAGGGTAGTATTGTAGGTTGGCTGCAGGTGCCCGGGTGAAGGATAAATCAGTTGTGCTTCCATCTATACCTTAATTGAAATAGATGGCAGCACTTGCTTTTATAAAAAAAATGAACTTAGCATTTTGCTTGTCTCTCTCACTAGGCCCCCTGAGGTGCCTATTTCATTCAAGAAATTATGAAAAAATGTAAGTAAGCAACAAACTCTTTCTTAAATTCCCCTCTTCGATACACAATACAGACATCTCATTCAGAAATTATGAAAAAATTGTAAGTAGGTAACAAACTCTTTATTGAATTCACCTCTTAAATATACAATACAGAAATTTCAATCATGAAATCATAGAAAAATTGTAAGTAAGTAACAAACTCATTCTTAAATTCACCTCTTGGATGCACAATACAGAAATTTCATTCAAGAAATTATTAAAATTATTGTAAGTTAGTAACAAACTCTTTTTGAATTCACCCCATGAATACACAATATGGTAATTTCATTCAAGAAACTATGAAAAAAAATTGTAAGTAAGTAAGTAACAAACTCTTTCCTGAATTCACCCCAGGGGCATAGTGAGAGAGATAACTGCATTGACTGCAATAACTGCATTCACGTTAGGTTCATTTAGGTTCACTTTGCGTGGCGCGCCACCCTAAGTGAACCTGAATGAACCTAACGTGAAGGCAGTTATTTGAAAAAAGAGTGGTATTGTAGGTTGGCTGCAGGTGCCCGGGGGAAGGAAAAATCAGTTGTGCTCCCATCTATACCTTAATTGAAATAGATGGCAGCACTTTCTTTTATAAAAAATGAACTTAGCATTTTGCTTGTCTCTCTCACTAGGCCCCTGAGGTGAATTCAAGAAAGAGTTTGTTACTTACTTACAATTGTTTTTCATAGTTTCTTGAATGAAATTTCCGTATTGTGTATTCAAGAGGTGAATTCAAAAAAGAGTTTGTTACTAACTTAAATTATTTTCATAATTTCTTGAATGAAAATTTCTGTATTGTGCATCCAAAAGCTGAATTCAAGAATGAGTTTGTTACTTACTTACAATTTTTTCATGATTTCATGATTGAAATTTCTGTACTGTGTTTCTAAGAGGTGAATTCGAAAAAGAGTTCGTTACCTATTTAATATTTTGTAATAATTTCTTGGATGAGAAGTATGTTTTGTATATCCAAAAAGTGATTTCAAAAAAGAGTTTCTTACTTAAATAGATTTTCTTTACAGTGTTCTGAATTAGGTTCGTCTAATGTGTATCCAAAATATGAATACAAGCAGGAGTTTGTTGCTTGCTTAAAATGTTTCCATAAATTATTTAATAAAGTGTATTTTTTGTGTATAAAAGAGGCGCGGTCAAGAAAGAGTAGTTCACTTATTTACAATGTTTTTTGTTTCTTGAATGAAATGTCTGTATTGTGTATCCATGAGGAGAAATGAAGAAAGAGTTTGTTACTTGCTTACAATTTTTTCATAATTTCTTGAGTGAAATTGCTGTATTGTCTGTCCAGGAAGCAAATTCGTGAAAGAGTTTGTTTACAATTTTTTTCTCATAACTTTCTGAGTTAAATTCCTGTATTCTGTATTAGAACGATGAATTCTAGAAAGATGTTGTTACTTAATAAGAATTTTGTCATAATTTCTTGATTGAAATGTCTGTAATGGCTATCCAGTAGGTGAATTCAAGAAAGAATTTGTTACTTACTTACAATTTTTTCATAATTTCTTAAATGAAATTTCTGCATTGTGTGTATTCAAGAGGTGACTTCAAGAAAGAGTTTGGTACTTACTTACAATTTTTCATAATTTCTTGAATGAAATTTCCGTATTTTGTATTCAAGAGGTAAATTCAAGAAAGAGTATGTTACTTGCTTACAATTTTTTTTAATTTCTTGAACCAAATGTCTTTATTGCGTATCCATGAGAAATCAAGAAAGAGTTTGTTACTTATTTACGATTGTTCGTAATATCTTGTGTTACTTACTTACAATTTTTTCATAATTTCTTGAATGAAATTTCCGTATTGGGTATCCAAGAGGTGAATTTATAAAACAGTCTGTTACTTACTTGCAATTTTTTTCATAATTTCTTGATTGAGATATCTGTATTGTGTATTCAGGATATGGTTTCAAGTAAGGATTTTTTACTTATTTACAAATTTTTCATAGTTTCTTGAATGAAATTTCCGTATTGTGTCTCCAAGATGTGAAAACAATAAAGAGTTTGTTACTTACTTGCAATTTTTTCATAGTTTCATGACTGGAATATCTGTATTGTGTATCCAAGAGGTGAAATCAATAAAGAGTTTGTTTCTTATATACAATTTTTTCATAATACCTTGATTAAAATTACTTCATTGTGTGTCTGGGAAGCAAACTCAAGAGAATTCGATGCTTACATAAAATTTTTCATAATTTTTTGTGTGAAATTACTGTATTGTGTGTCCAGGAAGTAAATGCAAGAAAGTTTGTTTAAAATTTTCTTCATAGTTTCCTGAATTAAATTTCTGTATTGTGCATCCAAACAGCAAATTCAAGAAAGAGTTTGTTACTTACTTACAATTTTTTTCATAATTTCTTGAATGAAATATCTGTATTGTGTATCCACGAGGCGAATTCAAGAAAGAACTTGTTACTTACTTACAATTTTTCATAATTTCTTGAATGAAATTTCTGTATTGTGTATCCAAGATGTGAAAACAATAAAGAGTTTATTTACAATTTTTTTATAATTTCTTGAATGAAATATCTATATTGTGCATCCAAGAGGTGAAATCAATAAAGAGTTTGTTACTTACTTACAATTTTTTTTATAATTTCTTGAATGAAATTTCCGTATTGTCTATCCAAAAGGTGAACTTGAGAAAGAATTTGTTACTTACTTACAATTTTTTTCCTCATGTCGCGAATTAAATATCTCTATTGTGTATCCTGATGGGAATTTCAAGAGAGATTTTGTTACTTCTCACATTCCTTTACCCACTGTATCTGGGCGGGTGTTTACTCATTCCAATGAATATCTTTCTTAGTCTGCGTGTCTCAGTATACGTATTTGTATGTGTTTTGTCTCTTACTCTTTTTGCCTGTGTGTCTGGGGGGGAGTGTTTGCTTATTCCAATGCATGTCTGTCTCGGTTTTTGTGATAGAATCGACGCACTCGTATGTGTTTTTGTCTCTCACACTCTTTTTGCCTATGTGCCCGAGCGGGTGTACGTTTTTTCCAATGCCGGTCTTCCTCAGTTAGTGTGACAGAATATCAGTAGTATTATGTGTTTTTGTATTTTTCACTCTTTTTTGCCTGTCTGTCTGAGCGGATGTTTGCTTATTCCAATGCATGTCTTTCTCGGTTTGTGTGTCTGAACACATACAAATACGTAGATTCAGACGCAAAAATCGAAAAAGACTTGCATTGGAATAAGCAAACACCTGCCCAGACACACAAGCAAAAAGAGTTAGAGAGACAAAAACACATACAAATACGTAGATTCAAACACACAAACTGAGAAAGACATGCATCGGAATAAGCAAACACCCGCCCAAAGAAACAGGCAAAAAGAGTGAGAGAGACAAAAACAAATACACAGATGTAGATTCAAACGCACCAACCAAGAATGATAAGTATTGGAATACGCAAACACCCGCCCAGACACAAAGGCAAAAAATAGTCAGAGATACAGAAACACATACAAATACATAGATTCAGACACACAAAACGAGAAAGACAAGCATCGGAATAAGCAAGCATCCGCCCAGACACACAGGTAGAAAGAGTGAGACAGAAAAAAACATATACGAATACGTAGATTAAGACACAAACTGAGAAAGACAAGCATTGGAATAAGCAAACACCCGCCCAGACACAGTGGCTAAAAGAGTGAGAGACAAAAACACATACAAATACGTAGATTCAGTCATACAAACCGAGAAAGACAAGCATTTGAATAATCAAACACCCACCCAGACACAGCGTCTAAAAGAGTGCGAGACAAAATCATAAAAAAATGCGTAGATTTCGTAATAAACACTAAGACAGACTTGCATTGGACAAATCAAGCCCACGTCTCGACACTGAAGATGAAAGAATGAGAAAGACAAACAAACAGACGAAAGCGTCAATTAAGTCACACAAAATGAGACAGACACTCGTTAAAATAATCAAACAACCACCGAGACACACATGCTAAAACAGTGAGAGAGACATAAACACATACAAATTCGTAGCTTCAATCGAATAAACCGAGAATGACATGCATTGGAATACGCAAACATCTACCCAGACACACAAGCAAAAAGAGTGAGAGCGACAAAAACAAATACAAATACGTAGATTTAGACACACAAACCGAGAAAGACATGCATTGGAATAAGCAAACACCCGCCCAGACACACACACAAAAAGAGTGAGAGAGACAAAAACACATACAAATACCTAGATTCAGACGCACAAACCGAGAAAAACATGCATTGGAATAAGCAAACACCCGCCCAGACACTCAGGCAAAAAAGTTTTTATGTTTTAAGTATATTCATCTCATTCTAAGAGACGTAAAAAAAATTTGAAAAAAATACCATGTTAAAAAATAAAAAAATCCAAAGAAAAAAAAGAAAGTGGAATAATTTTAGTGCATAAAAAAAATTCAGTCAAAAAAAAAAATTGAATAATTTAGAAGTCCAAAAAAAAAATTAGTCCAATAAAAAAAGTGCTACTACAAACAATATTTTTCTAATAGTCAAAGTCACGACTAACATTTCTATATCATTCTCATTTTGAATTTGGAAAATATTGAATGTGAATTTTTTCATGTTTTAAGTATGTTACATGTCATTCTAAGAGATGTAAAAAAAAGTTGAAAAACATATGTTAAAAAAAATGATAAAAAAGTTAAAAAAAAACTTCAAAACAAAAAGTTCAAAAAAAGGGGGGGGCAATAAGTTGGGGGGGGGGTCCTTGATGTTTCAAACCCATAATCATCTCACTAGTTGATTTATAAGGATTTCTAAAGATTGTTCTGAATTTCTTTATTAAAATTCTTTTCTCGGCATCTACATCTTTATTAGTTTCAACTTTGAGCGCTCCCTAACGTCCAAAACCAGATTATGCAAGACTGTCCCAAGGGGATATGTGCCATGGAAAGGTGCCAAGGAACATAATGTAAGTAAATAGCATGGCAAGGAACGTAAAGTAAGCAAAATGGACCCTCAATAGAGAATGACCTAGATAAGGTTCGTTCAACTCAAGGGTGCCCTAGGGGATGACCTAGATAAAGTTCATTCAAATTAATACGCTTCAGTGGTTCCTATGGCCTTACGCAAAATGGAACATATATAGAGAATGGCCTAGATAAGGTTCATTCAACTAAGGGTAACCTAGGGGATGACCTAGATAAAGTTCATTCAACTCGATACGCTTCAGTGGTTCCTATGGCCGTACGTAAAACGTAACCTCAATAGAGAATGACCTAGATAATGGTTATTCAATCTCAAGAGTGCCCTAGAAGATGGCCCAGATAAAGTTCATTCAACTTGATACGCTTCAGTGGTTCCTATACGCCCCCGCAAAATGGAACCTCAATAGAGTATGACCTAGATAAGGTTCATTCAACTTGATACGCTTCAGTGGTTCCTATGGCCTCCATAGAAGTATAATAGAGAATGACCTAGATAAAGTTCATTCAACTTGATACGCTTCAGTGGTTTGTATACGTCCCCGCAAATCCATATGACATTGGGAGGGGATACTCACTCTCTTTAAAAAGATGTATAGGGCGCTAGGGCATGACCTAGATAAAGTTCATTCAACTTGATACGCTTCAGTGGTTCCTATATCCGTCAGCAAATCCATGTGACACTCTCTTTAAAAGGTGTAGAGGGCCCTAGGGGATGACCTAGATAAAGTTCATTCAACTTGATACGCTTCAGTGGTTCCTAGTGCTTCTATAGAATCCATTTGGCATTGGGAGGGGATATTTACTCTCTTTAAAAGGTGTAGAGTGCCCTAGGGGATGACCTAGATAAACTTCATTCAACTTTATACGCTTCAGTGGTTCCTAGTGCTTCTATAGAATCCATATAACCCATTCTACTCTAAGCCACTCAATCGTTCTTCTCCTGTTGAATTTCTCAGCCAGGTTTTGAGCCTTCTGAGCTTTGAGAAACTTCTTTTCGGAGTAGAGTCCTAAAAGGTAACGTCGCAAAAACAGCCAGAAGAAGAAAAAAATCTGGAAAAAAGATGGCTTCGCATGCCTGAAGCGAAGACACAGTACAAGTAGGCCTCTCTGATACCGGAATATACTCATATGTGATGCGTCATAGCTCAATTTCTTGCTTCAGGCAGTCTGACTCGGGAAGAATATCACCATACAATTCAAGCAATGACTCTAGGTTTAATGCCTTCAGATCGACAGAAACAAATTTGGTTGGAGAAAGGACGCTGAGATTTGACAGCAGTTTCTGGTAAAGCACAAATCATTGTTTCGGCTCGGATGTGAAGTGGTCCAGGAAAGGAATAAAGAGCGAGGTTCTATAGTGGTTGAGAAGGTCTGGATCGTCTGCATGCATATTCCGGCCACCTCTCGTCCTTGGACGAGTCATCTCCAGTCCTAAGTCGCTGGCAAAACGCTGAGCTTCGTCAAAAATAGACATGAAAGCAGTAGCAGCATTTCCTCGCATTTCCTTTGTTTTTGAAAGGACGGTTTCCATGTGCCTGCACGCAGCTGCCAAATCACAGTTAACTGACTGAAGAATCTTGCACAGTAGAAGTGTAAGACAGAAAAGCTCTAGATTCCCCAAGCGCTGGTGGCAGCCTTTGCCAGCTCTCTCTGACGAGAACAGAACCCAAAATCTGCAAAAAGCAGCGTCTTCAGATGGAGAATAGGACAACCAACTGAAACGAGCGAGCAAAGTTAACTGAAACCGTTTTTCGGATACTGGAAAAATGTAGGAGATATCTGGAGTCCAAGGGCTCTTCAGCAAACGAAGTTTAGAATTTTCATCGAGACTGGATGATTTGTTGACAAAACGACCGATGGCATTTGCAAACAACGACAGAGACTGGGTTGGTGCAGGTGCGTGTTGCGTCGTGGTTGGTTCCAGTGTGCGTGATTCAGAAGCTTCAACGATTGCTCCAGTGCCCTTCAGATCCACAGGTGTAGATGAATGCTCCGCAGACGTCCCGCTAACGCCTCTGTCAGAAACATCCCTGGTCCGCTTGGGCGCGAAAAACGACGTAATGTCGCACTTCCTCTTCATGTTGAAAATCGCTCTTCTCTTAACCAAGTCCGAGATTGAACTGAACTGACAGTAGTATAGCTATAATGTATACAACGCGGGTGTCTCCCCATATAGCTATAATGATTCCGAGAAGAGTGTCTCCCAATATAGCTATAACAGTTACAAGCAGAGTGTCTCCCGCCAATACAATCAGACAGTGTAATGACCGGATTCAACTACCTTGAAAATTCGTGCTGATCTCTGTTCAAAGTGCGTGATGTTTTCATGGTAGTGATTAGTTTCCTTTGTATGAAATTATGAAATTCTGTCTGTAAATTAATTTGTTTAATTAATTTACATAAATAATTTATTATTAATTAATTTACATAATTACATTAATTAATTATTTTTTTTTAAACTTATTTTTCAGAGTTAATTTTGGATTTTTACATTCTCTTGATTTTTCAAAGTTCATTTTGAATTTCTTTCATTGAAATAAAAGAGTTGTATTATTTCATTATTGTTTTGTCGTGGTTTACCTTGTCAAAGTTACATTTTATTGATTTTTCAAATTTCATTTTGAATTTATTTCATTGAAATGTATGAGTTGGAATATTTCAGTAGTGTTTTGTTGTGCTTTACCTTGTCACAGTTACATTCTCTTGATTTTTCAAAGCTTATTTTTAATTTCTTTCGTGAAATGCAAGAGTTGGAATATTTCAGTAGTGATTTGTCGTGGTTTACCATGTCACAGTTACATTCTCTTGATTTTTCAAAGTTCATTTTGAATTTCTGTCATGAAATGCAAGAGTTGGAATATTTCAGTAGTGTTTTATCATGGTTTACCTTGTCGCAGTTACATTCTCTTGATTTTTCGAAGTTCATTTTGGATTTCTTTCCTTGAAATGCAAGAGTTGGAATAATTCAGTAGTGTTTTGTCGTGGTTTACCTTGTCACAGTTACATTCTCTTGATTTTTCAAAGTTCAGTGTCGATTTCTTTCGTTGAAATGCAAGAGTTGGAATATTTCAGTAGTGTTTTGACATGATTTACCTTGTCACAGTTACATTCTCTTGATTTTTCAAAGTTCATTTTTGGATTTCTTTCGTTGAAATGCAAGACTTGGAATATTTCAGTAGGGTTTTGTTATGGTTTACCTTGTCATGGTTACATTCTCTTGATTTTTCAAAGTTCATTTTGAATTTCTTTCGTGAAATGCAAGAGTTGGAATATTTCAGTAGTGTTTTGTAATGGTTTAACTTTTCACAGTTACATTCTATTGGTTTTTCAAAGTTAATTATGAATTTCTTTCATTGAAATGCAAGAGTTGGAATGTTTCAGTAGTGTCTTGTTGTGCTTTACCTTGTCACAGTTACATTCTCTTGATTTTTCAAAGTTCATTTTGGATTTCTTTCGTTGAAATGCAAGAGATGGAATATTTAAGTAGTGTTTTGTTGTGCTTTACCTTTTCACAGTTACATTCTCTTGATTTTTCAAAGTTCATTTTGAATTTCTTTTGTGAAATGCAAGAGTTGGAATATTTCAATAATGTTTTATCGTGGTTTACCTTATCACAGTTACATTCTCTTGATTTTTCAAAGCTCATTTTGGATTTATTTCCTTGAAATGCAAGAGTTGGAATATTTCAGTAGTGTTTTGTCATAGTTTACCTTGTCATGGTTACATTCTCTTGATTTTTCAAAGTTCATTTTGGATTTTTTTCCTTGAAATGCAAGAGTTGGAATGTTTCAGTAGAGCAGTGGTCATTTCAAACAGACCGATGGTTATACAACATGGTCGTAGGTCGAATCCATTAATACCATCAACTATGAAAGTATGTTCGCATGATAGTGTTACTGTAGCATTGAATGCTGACAAGGAGAAGTATTTAAACTATGAAATAAGTACAAGTGGTAGCACCATCGGAAACGTAAGCGTGCATTGTCATGACAGTATGGAGTTAAATTTCTTTTGAGTACCCAAATAAATTCAACTCTTATGATGGTGAATATACGAGATTGAGATCTCCAGAGATGATTTCACTCACAGAGAATGACAAAATAAAAATAATAGTTGATGAATAGGGGCATCTCCTTGCTAGTGCTTGTGGTAACATTTTACCCAGTGTTAAACCATGTCGTCAGCTTTCGGGTATTAGCATTCAAATGAATGCAAAGACCAAAAAAAGGCCTACTCATCTGCTAATATCATAAACCATATCTTGTCTACGTGCCGGAACTGTAACCTGTGTAAAAATAGTGTGATAATAGACAGTGAAATTGCCAAAAAAATAAAAAAGGTATTGGCAGGAAATATCACTATGGAATATAAAAATGAATCGATGAAAAACAAAGTACCAGCAAACGTTACTGCCATTGATCAAACAGTCAATGAATCAAATAATACTAAAGACGAAAAGCATATTGAGCCTGTCGATGACACACCTGTAAAAATTGTGAATGACTCAAAATGGAATAATGACAATTCTACTGATTACGAACTAAGAGAAGGCAACAGCTATAGTATCAAGAGAGAACATGGTGAACCATTTTATGGAACAGATTCAAAATGACCAAAGTTGTTCATTGATATTAATAATGTATAATAACAATATATTTTTTGTATTAATATTCTACATGGCATTGTTTCATTAAAAATATGATGTGTATAACATTGTAATGTTTTCATTATTTTTAGTCCAAGCCATCATATCAAACGTTTATAATGTTTATCAAAACATTGAAGATATAAAGAAAGGAATTTGTATACATCATATTTCGGGTAGATAGGTTAACATAGAGAAAATCTAAGTATAAGAATTAATAAATTCTCTATCAACATCTAGTGACAGATACTTGGGATAGCTTTAACGGAATCTAAGTATTAGAGTGAATAAATTCTTTATCAGTATCTTTTGACAGATACGTGTGATAACGGTGACCTAATTTAGGCATAAAATTGAACAAATTTTTATTAAAATTTATTATCGATATCATTTGTCGGGTACGTCAGATAACATTGACAAAATCTATCTATTAGAATGAATAAATTCTTTATCATCAGCCGTTGTTGGATTTGTCATTATGAAAAAATTGTAAGTAAGTAACAAACTCTTTCTTGAATTCACCTCTTGCATGCACAATACAGAAATTATAAAAAAAATAATTAGGCATTGAGATATAATCTCAGACAAATAAGCCCAGACACATAAGCAGAGGAAGTGAGAGAGACAAAAACACGTATAAACGTAAGGATTCAAGCATACAAACCGACAGAGACAGGTACTCAGATAAGCAAACACCCGCCCAGACACATAAGCAGAGGAAGTAAAATAGACAAAAACACATAAATATATAGATTCTGACCTACAAATTGACAAAACGGTCACTGCAATAAACAAACATCCGCTCAAACACATAGGCAAGGAGAGTGAGAGAGACAAAAACACATGCAAATATATTGATTCAGACATACAAACCGACAGAGACAGGCATTGAGATAGGCAAACACCCACCCAGGCACATAAAAAGAGGAAGTGAGGGAGACAAAAACACATATAAATGTAAGGATTCTGACACACAAACCAACAAAGACAGGCATTGAGATAGGCAAACACCTGCCCAGACACATAAGCATAGGAAGTGAGGGAGACAAAAACACATATAAATATATGGATTCAGGCATACAAACCGACAGAGACAGGGACTGAGATACGCAAACACCCGCCCAGACACATAAGCAGAGGAAGTGAGAGAGACAAAAACACATATAAATGTAAGGATTCTGACATACAAAGCAGCAATCACCATAATTGAGATAGGCAAACATCCGCCCAGACACATAAGCAGAGGAAGTGAAAGAGACAAAAACACATATAAATGTAAGGATTCAAGCATACAAACCGACAGAGACAGGTACTGAGATAAGCAAACACCCGCCCAGAAACATAAGCAGAGGAAGTGAAAGAGACAAAAAAACATAAAAATATATGGATTCAGGCATACAAACCGACAGAGACAGGCATTGAGATAGGCAAAAAACCACCCAGACACATAAGCAGAGGAAGTGAGGGAGACAAAAAACACATACAAAATATATGGATTCTGACATACAAACCGACAAAAACAGGCATTGAGATAGGCAAACATCCGCCCAGACACATAAGCAGAGGAAGTGAGAGAGACAAAAACACCTATAAATATATGGATTTTGACATACACACCGACAAAGACAGGCATTGAGATAGGTAAAGATCCGCCCAGACATATAAGCAGAGGAAGTGAGAGAGACAAAAACACATATAAATGTAAGGATTCTGACATACAAAGCAACAATCACAGGCATTGAGATAGACAAACATCCACCCAGACACATAGGCAAGGAGATCGAGAGTGACAAAAACACATATAAATATATAGATTCAGACATCTAGGTTCACTTAAAGTGGCGCGCCACTCTAAGTGAACCTAGATCAACCCAAATTTTTGGATATCTCTCTCCTTATGACTGTGTGTCTGAGCGAGAGTTTGCCTATCTCAATGCCTGTCATTGTTGGTGTGTATGTCAGTTGGTTTGTTTTTTTTGTCTCTCTGTCTCACTTCCTACGCTTATGTGTCTGGGCGGGTGTTTGCCTATCTCTAAGCCTGTTATTGTTGCTTTGTATGTCTGAATCTATATATTTGCATGGGTTTTCGTCTCTCTCAGTGTCTGTCTTTGTTGGTTTATATGTGAGATCCATTTATTTATTAGTATTTTTGTCTCTCTCACTTCCTCTGCTTATTTGTCTGGGTGGATGTTTGCCTATCTCAATGCCTGTGATTGTTGCTTTGTATGTCAGAATCCTTAGATTTATATGTGTTTCTGTCTCTCTCACATCCTCTGCTTATGTGACTGGGTGGGTGTTTGCTTATCTCAGTGCCTGTCTCTGTCGCTTTGTATGCCTGAATCCATATATTTATATGTGTTTTTGTCTCCCTCACTTCCTCCACTTATGTGTCTGGGCAGGTGTTTGCCTATCTCAATACCTGTCTTTGTTGGTTTGTGTGTAAGAATCCTTACATTTATATGTGTTTTTGTCTCTCTCACTTCCTATGCTTATGTGTCTGGGCGGATATTTGACTATCTCAATGCCTGTCTTTGTCGGTTTGTATGTCGGAATCAATATATTTGCATGTGTTTCTGTCTCTCTCACTCTCGCTGCTTATGTGTCTGAGCGGATGTTTGCTTATCTCAATGCCTGTCTTTGTTGATTTGTATGTCAGAATCTATATATTTATATGTGTTTTTGTCTCTCTCACTTCCTCTGCTTATGTGTCTGGGCGGATGTTTGCCTATCTCAATGCCTGTTTTTGTCGGTTTGTTTTTAAGAATCAATATATTTATTTGTGTTTTTTGTCTCGCTCACTTCCTCTGCTTATGTGTCTGGGTGGGTGTTTGCCTATCTCAATGCCTGTCTCTGTCGGTTTGTATGCCTGAATCAATATATTTGCATGTGTTTTTGTCTCTCTTACTCTTCTTGCCTATGTGTCTGGGCAGATGTTTGCTTATCTCAGTGACTGTCTTTGTCAATTTGTATGTCAGAATCTATATATTTATATATGTTTTTGTCTCTCACACTTTCTCTACTTATGTGTCTGGGCGGGTGTTTGCCTATCTCAATGCCTGTTATTGTTCCTTTGTATGTCTGAATCTATATATTTATATGGGTTTTTGTCACTCTCGCTCTCCTTGCCTATGTGTGTGGGTGGATGTTTGTCTATCTCAATGCCTATGATTGTTGCTTTGTATGTTAGAATCCTTACATTTATATGTGTTTTTGTCTCTCTCACTTCCTCTGCTTATGTGTCTGGGCGGATGTTTGCTTATCTCAATGCCTGTCTTTGTCGATTTGTATGTCAGAATCTATATATTTATAGGTGTTTTTGTCTCTCTCACTTCCTCTGCTTATGTGTCTGGGCGGATGTTTGCCTATCTAAATGCCTGTTTTTGTCGGTTTGTATGTCAGAATTCATATATTTATATGTGTTTTTTGTCTCCCTCACTTCCTCTGCTTATGTGTCTGGGCGGTTTTTTGCCTATCTCAATGCCTGTCTCTGTCGGTTTGTATGCCAGAATCCATATATTTATATGTGTTTTTGTCTCCTTCACTTCCTCTGCTTATGTTTCTGGGCGGGTGTTTGCTTATCTTAGTACCTGTCTCTGTCCGTTTGTATGCATGAATCCTTACATTTATATGTGTTTTTGTCTCTTTCACTTCCTCTGCTTATGTGTCTGGGCGGATGTTTGCCTATCTCAATGATGGTGATTGTTGCTTTGTATGTCAGAATCCTTACATTTATATGTGTTTTTGTCTCTCTCACTTCCTCTGCTTATGTGTCTGGGCGGGTGTTTGCTTATCTCAGTACCTTTCTCTGTCGGTTTGTATGCCTGAATCCATATATTTATTTGTGTTTTTGTCTCCCTCACTTCCTCTGCTTATGTGTCTGGGCAGGTGTTTGCCTATCTCAATGCCTGTCTTTATTGGTTTGTGTGTCAGAATCCTTACATTCATATGTGTTTTTGTCTCCCTCACTTCCTCTTTTTATGTGCCTGGGTGGGTGTTGGCCTGTCTCAATGCCTGTCTCTGTCGGTTTGTATGTCTGAATCAATATATTTGCATGTGTTTTTGTCTCTCTTACTCTCCTTACCTATGTGTCTGGGCGGATGTTTGCTTATCGCATTGACTGTTTCATCGATTTGTATGTCAGAATCTATATATTTATATGTGTTTTTGTCTCTTTCACTTCCTCTGCCTATGTGTCGGGGCAGGTTTTTGCTTATCTCAGTACCTGTCTCTGTCGGTTTGTATGCTTGAATCCTTACATTTATACGTGTTTTTGTCTCTCTCACTTCCTCTGCTTATGTGTCTGGGCGGATGTTAGCCTATCTCAATGCCTAATTATTTTTTTTATATAATTTCTGTATTGTGTATGCAAGAGGTGAATTCAAGAAAGAGTTTGTTACTTACTTACAATTTTTTCATAATGACAAATCTGACAACGGCTGATGAAAAAGAATTTATTCATTCTAATAGATAGTTTTTGTCAATGTTATCTGACGTACCCGACAAATGATATCGATAATGAATTTTAATAAAGAATTTGTTCAATTTGATACTTAAATTATGTCAGTGTTATCAAACGTATCTGTCAAAAGAGATTGATAAAGAATTTACTCACTCTAATACTTAGATTCCTTCAAAGCTATCCCAAGTATCTGTCAATAGATGTTGATAGAGAATTTATTCATTCTTGTACTTAGATTTTCTCTATGTTAACCTATCTATCCGACATATGATGTATGCAAATTTCTTTTCTTACATCTCCGATGTTTTAATAGACATTCTTAATGTTTGATATGCTAGCATACTCTAAAAATAATGAACACATAACAATGTAATGCATAACATATTTATAATGAAATAAGGTCATGTAGAATTTTAATACACAAAATATATTATTATACATTATTAATATCAATGAACAACTTTAGTCATTTTGAATCTGTTCCATAAAATGGTTCCCCATGTTCTCTCTTGATACTATAGCTGTTGTCTTCTCTTAGTTCGTAATCAGTAGAATAATCATTATTCCATTTTGAGTCATACACAATTTTTACAGGTGTTTCATCGACAGGCTCAATATGCTTTTCGTCTTTAGTATTATTTGATTCATTGACTGTTTGATCAATGGCAGTAACGTTTGCTGGTACTTTGTTTTTCATCTATTCATCTTTATATTCTATAGTGATAATTCCTGCCAATACCTTTTTTATTTTTTTGGCAATTTCACTGTCTATTATCACACTATTTTTACAGAGGTAACAGTTCCGGTACGTAGACAAGATATGGTTTAAGATATTATCAGAAGAATAGGCCTTTCTTCTCGCCTTTGCTTTCATTTGAATACTATTACCTAAAACCTGACGATATGATTCAACACTGGGTAACATGTTACCACAAGTACTAGCAAGAAGATGCCCCTCTTCATCAACTATTATTTTTATGTTGGCATTCTCTTTGAGTGCGATCATCTCTTGAGATTTCAATCTCGAATATCCACCATTATAAGAGTTGAATTTTCTTGGTACTCCAAATAAATTTAATTCCTTACTGTCATGACAATGCACACATACGTTTCCGATAGTGCCATCACTTGTACTTATTTCATAGTTTAAATACTTCTGTTTGTCAGCATTCAATGCTACAATAACACTATCATGCAAACATACTCTCATAGTTGATGATATTAATGGATTCGGCTTACGGCCATGTTGTATAACCAACGGTCTGTTTGAAATGACCACTGCTCTACAGAAACATTCTAACTCTTGCATTTCAAGGAAAAAAGTCCAAAATGAACTTTGAAAAATCAAGAGAATGTAACTATGACAAGGTAAACTACGACAAAACACTACTGAAATGTTCCAACTCTTGCATTTCAAGGAAAGAAATCCAAAATGAGCTTTGAAAAATCAAGAGAATGTAACTGTGACAAGGTAAACCACGATAAAACACTATTGAAATATTCCAACTCTTGCATTTCACGAAAGAAATTCAAAATGAACTTTGAAAAATCAAGAGAATGTAACTGTGAAAAGGTAAAGCACAACAAAACACTACTTAAATATTCCAACTCTTACATTTCAACGAAAAAAATCCAAAATGAACTTTGAAAAACCAAAAGAATGTAACTGTGACAAGGTAAAGCATAACAAGACACTTCTGAAATATTCCAACTCTTGCATTTCACGAAATAAATTCAAATTGAATTTTGAAAAATCAAGAGAATGTAACCGTGACAAGGTAAACCATAACAAAACACTACTGAAATATTCCAACTCTTGCATTTTAACGAAAGAAATCCAAAAAATGAACTTTGAAAAATCAAGAGAATTTAACTGTGACAAGGTAAACCGCAACAAAACACTACTGAAATATTCCAACTATTACATTTCAACGAAAGAAATTCAAAATGAACTTTGAAAAATCATGAGAATGTAACTGTGAAAAGGTAAACCATGATAAAACACTACTGAAATATTCCAACTCTTGTATTTCATGAAACAAATTCAAAATGAACTTTTAAAAATCAAGATAATGTAACTGTGAGATGGTAAACCACCACAAAACACTACTGAAATATTCCAACTCTTGCATTTCACGAAAGAAATTCAAAATGAACTTTGAAAAATCAAGAGGATGTAACTGTGACAAGTTAAATCACAACAAAACACTCTTGAAATATTCCAACTCTTGCATTTCAATGAAAGAAATTCAAAATTAACTTTGAAAAAATAAGAGAATTTAACTGTGACAAGGTAAACCACAACAAAACACTACTTAAATATTCCAACTCTTTCATTTCATTGAAAGAAATTCAAAATGAATTTTGAAAAATCAAGAGATTGTAAAAATCCAAAATGAACTCTGAAAAAAAAAGTTGAAAAAAAAGTAAAAAAAAAAATTAAATTAATTAATGTAATTATGTAAATTAATTAATAACAAATTAATTTATGTAAATTAATTAAAAAAATAAATTTACAGACAGAATTTCACAATTTCATACAAAGGAAACGAATCACTACCATGAAAACATCACGCACTTTGAACAGAGATCACCACGAATTTTCATGGTAGTTGAATCCGGTCATTACACTGTCTGCTTGTATTGGCGGGAGACACTCTGCTTGTAACTGTTATAGCTATATGGGGAGACACTCTGCTCGGAATCATTATAGCTATATGGGGAGACACCCTCGTTGTATACATTATAGCTATACTACTACTGACAATCTTGCACTCTCTTTTGACATTTACCTCGAGCCCCCATTAATCCTAATTTACTATACAAGGTCTGACCTTGCATAATAAGGCGAACATGGGGTTACCTAATTGCGTAAGCTGATCACAACCGTTTACCCACAAAATTGCAATAGGATTTTTGTATGCCACAAAATGCAATAGGATAGTAGCGCATATTAACCCTAATTTACTATGCAAGGTCAGGTGAACATGGGGTTACCTACGGTTACCTAATTGCGTAAGCTGATCAGAACCGTTTACCCACAAAATGCAATAGGATTTAGTAGTAGTAACAGTGGTAAATGTCCTTGTCGTGATTGCGTAATATGCCTTACCAGGGTCAGTCACCTATTACAATGAACCCTACATGGCTTGGCAGACATGTTTTCTATTGTGAGACTTATTTTTGTGTGTCAATCGATTAGAGAAAGTTGGTGGTTAGTCCAACATAATAACTTGATTGGTCGGTTTTCTAAAAAAAACTTGCCAAGCTATAATGTACTCAATTTACATCTTAGTGTTAACTGGGTGATCTAATTGCGTAGGTACTAAAGGAACATTTGAAGGTGGAGAAAAAAAGGGGTAATTAGTGATTGGATAATTTTAACAAGAAATGACTGAAAAGTGTTTTGGAGGAGATGGAATGAATGTGTACTGTATAATACACAAGTGATGATTTTCACAATGTTGTCAATTTTAAATAGTTTAGAAATAAAAAAATTAACAAGAAATAGTTGAAAAGTGTTTTGAGGGAGTTGAGTTGCACGAGGGTTGACTTGCACGAGGGTTCAGTTACATGCGGATTTAGTTACACGGGGATTAGTTAAATGGGGTTGAGTAGCACGGAGGTGCAGTTGTACAGGGTTTCGGTTATACAGGGGTTCAGTTACATGGGGGGGGGGGGTCAGTTGTACGGGGTTTCGGTTATACAGGGGTTCAGTTACATGGGTGGTTCAGTTATTTTTTTCTGATTTTGTGTGTTTTCGCAAGAAAATAACTGGTCTTTTAGCAAACTTAGCCATAGCTACCTGAAACTCTGCATAAATATCTTCATTTTTAATCTAATTGCGTAGGTACTAAAGGAACATTGAAAATTTTTTCTGATTTAATGTGACCACCCGGCGCCCCAAAGACTCCTGAGCCTCCATTATAATACTTTTTAAGGTTTTATTATATCTTTTCAGAATAAATTATTATTTTAGGGAATTATTTCGGTGAAACAGTTAGAGACATTTTGAACGATGATTTTAGAAGAGCATTTGAGGGTGAAACTCTGTGGTCGTTATAATACACAAGTTCCATTTGAACAGTGTTGTGAGGTCCCTTACCACAACCCCAAAGGGCTCCGATCCCTCCACACCAACCCCCAAGGAAGCCCCCGGTCCTCAAAGGTTCTCTGGGCTCCCAAAGGGCCCCCGGTGCCCCAAAGACTCCTGAGCCTCCATTATAGTACTTTTTAAGGTTTTATGAAATCTTTTCAGAATAAATTATTATTTTTGGGAATTATTTTGGTGACACAATTAGAGACATTTTGAAAGATGATTTTATAGGAGGATTTGAAGGTGAAACTCTGTGGTAATTATAATACGCAAGTTCCACTTTAACGGTGTTGTGAGGTCCCTTACCACAACCCCAAAGGGCTCCGATGCCCCCCCCCCAACCCCGAAGGAAGCCCCCGGACATCAAAGGTTCTCTAGACACCCAAAGGACCCCCGGCGCCCCGATGCCACCTGAGTCCCCCATTATAATACTTTTTAAGGCTTTATTATATCTTTTAAGAACAAATTATTATTTTAGGGAATTATTTCGGTGAAACAGTTAGAGACATTTTAAGAGATGATTTTAGACGCGGACTTGAGGGTGAAACTCTGTGGTCGTTATAATAAACAAGTTCCATTTGAACAGTGTTGTGAGGTCCCCTTACCACAACCCCAAAGGGCTCCGATCCCCCACCCCAACCCCGAAGGAACCCCCCCGGTCCTCAAAGGTTCTCTGGACTCCCAAAGGGCCCCCGGCGCCCGAATGGCTCCTGAGTCCCCCATTATAATACTTTTTAAGGCTTTATTATATCTTTTTGTTTAGGGAATTATTTCGGTGAAACAGTTAGAGACATTTTAAGAGATGATTTAAAAGATGATTTTAGAAGAGGACTTGAGGGTGAAACTCTCTGGTCGTTATAGAATAAATATCTTCATTTTTAATCTTATTGCGTAGGTACTAAAGGAACATTGAACATTTTTTCTGATTTTGTGTGAGCACCCGGCGCCCCAAAGACTCCTGAGCCTCCATTATCATACTTTTTAAGGCTTTATTATATCTTTTCAGAACAAATTATTATTTTAGGAACTTATTACGGTGAAACAGTTAGAGACATTTTGAAAGATGATTTCAGAAGAGGATTTGAGGGTGAAACTCTGTGGTCGTTATAATACACAAGTTCCATTTTAACAGTGCTGTGAGGTCCCTTACCACGACCCCAAAGGGCTCCGATCCCCCCACACCAACCCTGTAATTTTTCTTAAATTCAGTTCTGATTTTTCTCGAAGAGATGAAAAATTTAAAGTTCTTATTATATCTTTTCAGAACAAATTATTATTTTAGGGAATTATTTCGGTGAAACAGTTAGAGACATTTTGAAAGATGATTTTAGAGGAGGATTTGAGGGTGAAACTCTGTGGTCGTTATAATACACAAGTTCCATTTGAACGGTGTTGTGAGGTCCCTTACCACAACCCCAAAGGGCTCCGATCCCCCCACTCCAACCCCGAAGGAAGCCCCCGGACATCAAAGGTTCTCTGGAACCCCAAAGGACCCCCGGTGCCCCGATGCCTCCTGAGTCCCCCATTATAATACTTTTTAAGGCTTTATTATATCTTTTCAGAACAAATTATTATTTTAGGGAATTATTTCGGTGAAACAGTTAGAGACATTTTAAGAGATGATTTTAGAAGAGGACTTGAGGGTGAAACTCTGTGGTCGTTATAATACACAAGTTCCATTTGAACCACTGTTGTGAGGCCCCCTTACCACAACCCCAAAGGGCTCCGAACCCCCACCCCAACCCCGAAGGAACCCCCCCGGTCCTCAAAGGTTCTCTGGACTCCCAAAGGGCCCCCGGTGCCCCAATGGCTCCTGAGTCCCCCATTATAATACTTTTTAAGGCTTTATTATATCTTCGTTTAGGGAATTATTTCGGTGAAACAGTTAGAGACATTTTAAGAGATGATTTAAAAGATGATTTTAGAAGAGGACTTGAGGGTGAAACTCTGTGGTCGTTATAGAATAAATATCTTCATTTTTAATCTAATTGCGTAGGTACTAAAGGAACATTGAACATTTTTTCTGATTTTGTGTGAGCACCCGGCGCCCCAAAGACTCCTGAGCCTCCATTATAATACTTTTTAAGGCTTTATTATATCTTTTCAGAACAAATTATTATTTTAGGGAATTATTACGGTGAAACAGTTAGAGACATTTTGAATGATGATTTTAGAAGAGGATTTGAGGGTGAAACTCTGTGGTCGTTATAATACACAAGTTCCATTTGAACAGTGCTGTGAGGTCCCTTACCACAGCCCCAAAGGTCTCCGATCCCCCCACACCAACCCCGAAGGAAGCCCCCGGTCCTCAAAGGTTCTCTGGGCTCCCAAAGGGGCCCCCGGCGCCCCAAAGACTCCTGAGCCTCCATTATAATACTTTTTAAGGCTTTATTATATCTTTTCAGAACAAATTATTATTTTAGGGAATTATTTCGGTGAAACAGGCCCTCATAGGTGTTTGTTGTCTGAAACCTATAGTTTGGGATGAATAGTTTGCTATTTCAAGCTTTTCTGAGCTAAGGTTTCTTAGTATTTCATAGGTGTGTGTTGTCTGAAACTTATGATTTGAGGTATGTAATTTGCTATTTCCGACTTTTCATAACCGGATTTCTTAGTCTTTTGTAGGTATGTGGTGTCTGAAACCTATGATTTGGGATGTGTTGGTTGCTATTTTTTGACTTTTCTGAGCTGAATTTCTTAGCCTTTCGTAGGTGTGTGTTGACTGAAACCTATGATTTGGGAATGAGTGGTTTGCTATTTTTGACTTTTCTGAGCTAGATTTCTTAGCATTTCATAGGTGTGTGCTTTCAGAAAATTATGATTCGGGGTGTGTAGTTTGCTTTTTGGACTTTTCAGAGCTAGGATTCTTAGTCCCTCATAGGTGTTTGTTGTCTGAAACTTCTAGTTTGGGATGAGTAGTTGGCTATTTCAGGCTTTTCTGAGCTAAGGTTTCTTAGTATTTCGTAGGTGAAGCTTCCACGTCAGTTTTAAGTTCACCAAGAAGTAAAAAATTTAAAGTTCAGTTCTAATTTTTCCATAGAAGATAGGAAAATTTATACTATTATTGTGATTATTTTCTATGAAGATAGAAAGTTTCACTTTAATTCTAAATTTTCTTAAATTCAGTTCCGACTTTTCTCAAAGAGATGAAAAAATTTAAAGTTCAATTTAAAATTATCTCAACGAAGTCAAGGAAAGTTCAAGTTCCCTACTGAATTTTACCAAAGAACACAATTCAATTCTAATTTATCCAGAGAAAATAAAAATCTTCCACTTAAGTTCTTTATTTCACAAAGACATAAAGAAATTTACAGTTCAATTCTAAATTTTTCAGTGGAAGATAGAAAAAGTAATACCATACTTGTGAATATTTTCACGGAAGATAAAAAGTTCTAGTTCAATTTTAAATTTTCTCAATGAAGTGAAGAAAAGTTCAAGTTACCTACTTAATTTTACCAAAGAACACAATTCAATACTAATTTATCCAGAGAAAATAAAAATCTTCCACTTAAGTTCTTTATTTCACAAATACATAAAGAAATTTAAAGTTCAATTCTAAATTTTTCAGTGGAAGATAGAAAAAGTAATACCATACTTGTGAATATTTTCCCGGAAGATAAAAAGATCTAGTTCAATTTAAAATTTTCTCAAAAAAGTGAAGAAGAATTCAAGTTCTCTTCTGAATTTTACTAAATAATAAAATTCAATTCTAATTTCAACATATAAAATAAAAATCTTCTACTTCATTTCTTTATTTCGCAAAGAAATAAAGAAATTTAAAGTTCAATTCTAAATTTTTGGTGGAAGATAGAAAAAGTAATACCATACTTGTGAATATTTTCCCGAAAGATAAAAAGGTTCTAGTTCAATTTAAAATTTTCTCAACGAAGTGAAGAAAAGTTCAAGTTCTCTACTGAATTTTACCAAAGAACACAAATCAATTCTAATTTCTCCAGAGAAAACAAAATTTCTTTATGTCTTTGTGAAATAAAGAACTTAAGTGGAAGATTTTGATTTTCTCTGGTGAAATTAGAATTTAATTGTGTTCTTTTTTAAAATTCAGAAGAGAACTTGAATTTTTCTTCACTTCGTTGAGAAAATTTTAAATTGAACTAGAATTTTTTATCGTCTGGGAAAATATTCACAAGTATGGTATTACTTTTTCTATCTTCCACCGAAAAATTTAGAATTGAATTCTAAATTTCTTTATGTATTTGTTAAATAAATAACTGAAGTGGAAGATTTTTGTTTTCTCTGGAGAAATTAGAATTGAATTATGGTCTTTGGTAAAATTCCGAAGAGAACTTGAACTTTTTTATTTTCTGTGAAAAATTTGGAACAGTATTTTAAATTTTTCATCTCTTCGAGAAAATATTCACAAGTATGGTATTACTTTTTCTATCTTCCACCGAAAAATTTAGAATTGAACTTTAAATTTCTTTATGTCTTTGTGAAATAAAGAACTTAAGTGGAAGATTTTTATTTTCTCTGTTGAAATTAGAATGGAATTGTGTTCTTTAGTAAAATTCAGAAGAGAACTTGAATTTTTCTTCACTTCTTTGAGAAAATTTTAAATTGAACTAGAACTTTTTATCTTCCGGGAAAATATTCACAAGTATGGTATTACTTTTTCTATCTTCCACCGAAAAATTTAGAATAGAACTCTAAATTTCTTTATGTCTTTGTGAAATAAAGAACTGAAGTGTAAGATTTTTTTTTCTCTGGAGAAATTAGAATTGAATTATGTTCTTTGGTAAAATTCCGAAGAGAACTTGAACTTTTTTATCTTCTGTGAAAAATTTGGAACATTATTTTAAATTTTTCATCTATTCGAGAAAAATATTCACAAGTATGGTATTACTTTTTCTATCTTCCACCAATAAATTTAGAATTGAACTTTAAATTTCTTTATGTCTTTGTGAAACAAATAACTTAACTGGAATATTTTTATTTTATCTTGTGAAATTATAATTGAATTGTGTTCTTTGGTAAAATTCAGAAGAGAACTTGAATTCTTCTTCACTTCGTTGAGAAAATTTTGAATTGAACTAGAACTTTTTATCTTCCGGGAAAATATTCACCAGTATGGTATTACTTTTTCTATCTTCCATCGAAAAATTTAGAATTGAACTCTAAATTTCTTTATGTCTTTGTAAAATAAAGAATTTAAGTGGAAGATTTTTGTTTTTTCTGGAGAAATTAGAATTGAATTGTGTTCTTTGGTAAAAATCAGTAGAGAACTTGAACTTTTCTTCACTTCGTTGAGAAAATTTTAAATTGAACTAGAACTTTTTTATCTTCCGTGAAAATATTCACAAGTATGGTATTACTTTTTCTATCTTCCACCGAAAAATTTAGAATTGAACTTTAAATTTCTTTATGTCTTTG
Organism: Artemia sp. Qi Xiang Cuo; assembly: GCF_049724085.1. Lineage (NCBI taxonomy): Eukaryota > Metazoa > Arthropoda > Branchiopoda > Anostraca > Artemiidae > Artemia > Artemia sp. Qi Xiang Cuo. Next base: position 40,536,366 of record NC_142801.1, read on the forward strand.
TGAAATAAAGAACTGAAGTGGAAGATTTTTTTTTTCTATGGTGAAATTAGAATTGAATTTTGTTCTTTGGTAAAATTCAGAATAGAACTTGAATTCTTCTTCACTTTGTTGAGAAAATTTTTAATTGAACTAGAACTTTTTATCTTCCGGGAAAATATTCACAAGTATGGTATTACTTTTTCTATCTTCCACTGAAAAATTTAGAATTGAACTTTAAATTTCTTTATGTCTTTGTGAAATAAAGAACTTAAGTGGAAGATTTTTATTTTCTCTGGATAAATTAGAATTGAATTGTGTTCTTTGGTAAAATTTAGTAGGGAACTTGAACTTTTCTTCACTTCGTTGAGAAAATTTTAAATTGAACTAGAACTTTTTATCTTCCGTGAAAATATTCACAAGTATGGTATTACTTTTTCTATCTTCCACGGAAAAATTTAGAATTGAACTCTAAATTTCTTTATGTCTTTGTGAAATAAAGAACTTAAGTGGAAGATTTTTATTTTTTCTGGATAAATTAGAATTGAAATGTGTTCTTTGGTAAAATTCAGTAGGGAACTTGAACTTTCCTTGACTTCGTTGAGAAAATTTTAAATTGAACTTTAAATTTTTTCATCTCTTTAAGAAAAGTCGGAACTGAATTTAAGAAAATTTAGAATTAAAGTGAAACTTTCTATCTTCATAGAAAATAATCACAATAATAGTATAACTTTTCCTATCTTCTATGGAAAAATTAGAACTGAACTTTAAATTTTTTATGTCTTGGTGAACTTAAAACTAATGTGGAAGCTTCACCTACGAAATACTAGGAAACCATAGCTCGGAAAAGCCTGAAATAGCCAACTAATCATCCCAAACTAGAAGTTTCAGACAACAAACACCTATGAGGGACTAAGAATCCTAGCTCTGAAAAGTCAAAAAAGCAAACTACACCCCCCAAATCATAATTTTCTGAAAGCACACACCTATGAAATGCTAAGAAATCTAGCTAATAAAAGTCAAAAATAGCAAACCACTCATTCCCAAATCATAGGTTTCAGTCAACACACACCTACGGAAGGCTAAGAAATCCAGCTAAGAAAAGTAAAAAAATAGCAAACCACACATCCAAAATAATAGGTTTCAGACACCGCATACCTACGAAAGACTAAGAAATCCGGTTATGAAAAGTCGGAAATAGCAAATTACATACCTCAAATCATAAGTTTCAGACAACACACACCTATGAAATACTAAGAAACCTTAGCTCAGAAAAGCTTGAAATAGCAAACTATTCATCCCAAACTATAGGTTTCAGACAACAAACACCTATGAGGGCCTGTTTCACCGAAATAATTCCCTAAAATAATAATTTGTTCTGAAAATATATAATAAAGCCTTAAAAAGTATTATAATAGAGGCTAGGGAGTCTTTGGGGCGCCGGGGCCCCTTTGGGAGCCCAGAGAACCTTGGAGGACCGGGGGCGACTTTCGGGGTGGGTGTGGGGGGATCGGAGCCCTTTGGGGTTGTGGTAAGGGACCTCACAGCACTTTTCAAATGGAACTTGTGTATTATAACGACCACAGAGTTTCACCCTCAAATCCTCTTCTAAAATCATCATTCAAAATGTCCCTAACTGTTTCACCGAAATAATTCCCTAAAATAATAATTTGTTCTGAAAAGATATAATAAAGCCTTAAAAAGTATTATAATGGAGGCTCAGGAGTCTTTGGGGCGCCGGGTGCTCACACAAAATCAGAAAAAATTTTCAATGTTCCTTTAGTACCTACGCAATTAGATTAAAAATGAAGATATTTATTCTATAACGACCACAGAGTTTCACCCTCAAGTCCTCTTCTAAAATCATCTTTTAAATCATCTCTTAAAATTTCTCTAACTGTTTAACCGAAATAATTCCCTAAACGAAAAGATATAATAAAGCCTTAAAAAGTATTATAATGGGGGACTCAGGAGCCTTTGGGGCGCCGGGGGCCTTTTGGGAGTCCAGAGAACCTTTGCGGACCGGGGGGGTTCCTTCGGGGTTGGGGTGGGGGATCGGAGCCCTTTGGGGTTGTGGTAAGGGGACCTCACAACACTGTTCAAATTGAACTTGTGTATTATAACGACCACAGAGTTTCACACTCAAGTCCTTTTCTAAAATCATCTATTAAAATGTCTCTAACTGTTTCACCGTAATAATTCCCTAAAATAATAATTTGTTCTGAAAAGATATAATAAAGCCTTAAAAAGTATTATAATGGGGGACTCAGGAGTCATCGGGGCGCCGGGGGTCCTTTGGGGGTCTAGAGAACCTTTGATGTCCGGGGGCTTCCTTCGGGGTTGGGGTGGGGGGAGTGGAGCCCTTTGGGGTTGTGGTAAGGGACCTCACAACACCGTTCAAATGGAACTTGTGTATTATAACGACCACAGAGTTTCACCCTCAAATCCTCCTCTAAAATCATCTTTCAAAATGTCTCTAACTGGTTCACCGAAATAATTCCCTAAAATAATAATTTGTTCTGAAAGGATATAATAAAGCCTTAAAAAGTATTATAATGGAGGCTCAGGAGTCTTTGGGGTGCCGGGGGCCCTTTGGGAGCCCAGAGAACCTTTGTGGACCGGGGGCTTCCATCGGCGCCGGTGTGGGTGGGTTGAAGCCCATTGGGGTTGTGGTAAGGAATCTCACAACACCCTTGAATTTTAACTTGTTTATTATCAAGTCCAGATAGTTTCACCCTCAAATCCTAGTCTAACATCATCTTTCAAAATGTATTTAACTGTTTTACAAAAATAATTCCCTAAACTGATGATTTAGTATGAAAAGATATAATAAAACCTTAAAAAGTATTATAAAGGAGGCGCAGGAGTCTTTTGGGCGCCGGGTGGTCACACAGAATCAGAAAAAAGGTTCAATGTTCCTTTAGTACCTACGCAATTAGATTAAAAATGAAGATATTTATGCAGAGTTTCAGGTAGCCATGGCTAAGTTTGCTAAAAGACCAGTTATTGTCTTGCGAAAACACACAAAATCAGAAAAAAATAACTGAACCACCCTTGTAACTGAACCCCTGTATAACCGAAACCCCGTACAACTGAACCCCCCCATGTAACTGAACCCCTGTATAACCGAAACCCTGTACAACTGAACCTCCGTGCTACTCGACCCCATTTAACTAATCCCCATGTAACTGAATCCACATGTAACTGAACCCTCGTGCAACTCAACTCCCTCAAAACACTTTTCAGCCATTTCTTGTTAATTTTTTTATTTCTAAACTATTTAAAATTGACAACATTGTGAAAATCATCACTTGTGTATTATACAGTACACATTCATTCCATCTCCTCCAAAACACTTTTCAGTCATTTCTTGTTAAAATTATCCAATCACTAATTACCCATTTTTTTCTCCACCTTCAAATGTTCCTTTAGTACCTACGCAATTAGATCACCCAGTTAACACTAAGATGTAAATTGAGTACATTATAGCTTGGCAAGTTTTTTAAAAAACCGACCAATCAAGTTATTATATTGGATTAACCACCAACTTTCTCTAATGGATTGACACACAAAAATAAGTCTCACAATAGAAGACATGTCTGCCAAGCCATGTAGGGTTCATAGTAATAGGTCACTGGCCCGTGGTAAGGCATATTACGCAATCACGACCAGGACCTTTACCACTGTTACTACTTTTAGTGTGGGAGCATATTTTTTTCTGGTAAATTTTTGTCTTTACAGGTATTTTTTTAGGCTAATTTTGGACTCGGTCAAAAATTTCGGGGGGGGGGGGTCAAACCAGGTAAACCCCCCCCCCCCCGGATACGGCCATGATATGTCTATAAGGATGACTTAATCCACCACAGTTCCGGCGGGAAGGGCTGCAAGTTATGAACTTTGCCCATTGTTTACATATAGCATTGGTAAATGGGAAGTATACAGACGTTTCAGGAGGGATTTTTTCTGGTGTGGGGGGGGGGGTCGGGAAAGGATCTTTCCATGGAGGATGTTTCCGTGGGGGAAGGGACATTTTTATGAAGGGGCTGCTGGATTTCCCAGCATTATTTAAAAAACGATCAGAAATTAAATAGAAAACAAGTTTTTTTTACTGAAAGTAAGGAGCGACATTATAACTTAAAACGAACAGAAATTATTCCGTATATGAAAAGGGCTGTCCTCTCCTCAACGCCTCGCTCTTTACGCTCTTTAAGTTTTTAATTGTTTTAAAAAATAAAGTTGTTAGACAGAGTCAAACTTTAGCGTAAAGAGCGAGGCGTTGAGGAGGGGACAGCCCTTTTCATATACGGAATAATTTCTGTTCGTTTTAATTTTTAATGTTGGTCCTTACTTTCAGTTAAAAAAAAACTCGTTTTTTTGTTTAATTGCTGAATAAGAATGGAGAATGTTGAGTTGCAACTAAGGCTGTATCTAGGGGTGGTAGTGGTTTTATAAACCCCCCTCTCCCGAAATTTGTGTCTGACCCGTAAATACATAACAAAAATGCTTATAAACAAATTTGTGATACATTTTTAGAAGTTTGTTTGTACCCCCCCCCCCCCCCCCGAACAAAAATACTGAATACTTTGGTTGCAACAAAGGAATTGGAAGGTCGATTAGATTTAGTTTCTTAGAACAAGAAAGGCAAGAATTTTAGTGTGGTTTAGGAGAAAAAAAACAATATCATTGGCTGAAAGCGAGGAAAAAGTGTACGTGACTTAACAAATATGCCATTCCGCTGCAGTATGGTCCTGAAATCACGAAGTTGTGTAAATAGTAGTTTGATAGTCCTAATTCAATTGGCGGTTTTGGAATCTTTGCTAAACGGTATTTTGGCTCTATGTCGGCCTAAATTGTTTTTACCTGACACAGAAAGCTTACTACTAGAAACTTACTACTTTTGTTACAATTTTTATTAGAATGAATACAATTTCAAAATTTTGATGCTTTGATATAATTCCGCCAAAAAAAGTAATAAAGACACATTCGTAGTGCTGATTTCAAGCCCTTTTTGTGGGTTGCCACCAAATTTGCTGAAGATATGTGGAATTCTGCATTACGCACTTATTTGGTAATTACTTAGTTAATCAGTAATTGTCGATCAGTGCCAGCGTAATTCCCCAGCACCTCTTTAGGCTTACCGCCATATTTGCTGAATATATGTAGAGTTTAATACTACGCACTCATGGCACTCGTCATGAGCTCCACCAAGAAATTCCTCAGGAGAGAAGGGGTTAACACCTGCTAGGAATATTATTTACCTGTATTTATGTGGGAACATCTTTCATTTCACTTATTCATTTCTTTAATGTTTCCTGGTTTACATCGTCCCCCTTTGGACCCTCCCAGCTGTTGTCCATGGCAATCATCTGGTAATTATTTAATTCAGCAATGATGACTCCTTATTTCCAGCAGTTATCATTAATATTGCTGCTGGTGCAGATCTTTCTTTTAACATTCCCATACAAAATATAAAACTGTCAAAAGCCAACCAAAAAAAAGGAGTCACTCATTAACTAAAGCAAGACGGAGCCAGGAGTTTAAGAAGTGGACCGGGGGAACCTTCAGGATTTCTTTTCTTTTGCTCGACAGACTTGAAGAGATTTAAGTGAAAACTGCTCGAAATTAAACTACACCCATAACGCTTGTGGAATTATCCGTTTAAAAACAAAACAAAAAAAACACAAACAATATTACTAAAAAAAACTGTAAAAATTACGATTATATTTCTAAATTCTGAGAAGGAAGTTGCATTAGACCTTTAATGACATTTTCATCGGACAAGAGGGTCTTGTGCCAGGCTGTCTGTTATTTATATATATATATATATATATATATATATATATATATATATATATATATATATATATATATATATATATATATATATATATATATATATATATATATATATATATATATATATATATATATATATATATATATATATATATATATATATATATATATATATATATATATATATATATATATAATATATATATATATATATATATATATATATATATATATATATATATATAGCCTATTGAGGAACTATATTTCTAGTATTTATGAAAGAAAGTAAAACATTTCCTTACTTTTAATCCTTGTCCTGTCGTCACCACACACTTGCTAGTCTCGTTTATGTATATAAGATTTGCAAATATGCTCAAACCGTTTAATTTCCATTTGATTGATTCTCTAAACTCTTTTCAAGATCTTTTCCCGAGCCTGATATATAGTTGGTTTTCCACTCCATTCTGCTTAACACAATTGGCCTGACACGTGTCTTACAGGGAAACCGTGGGATTCAAGGGATACCGCAAAAGGGATACCGTAATTATTTGTTTGCGGAACATAATTGACGTTGACATAAGTTGTTGAGGGGTGACAAATCTCTCTGATGATTATTAGCTGAATGATTTTACGGTTGGTGAAGTGAGAAGTAGTTTGTAAGCAAACGGAAATATATCTTACCATAGAGGCTATAAAGGACAAAAAGCTTATAGTTAAACCACTTTCCATGCGTTTGTATCTTTTCTTACTCTTTTTATGTGAGGGTGGATTTTTCTGTGATTTCAAAAATGTGTTAAGTTGAAGACGTCTATAGGAAAGAAAATAATATTCAGCTTATTAAATGTTTTAATAAAACTATGGGCTTCGAACTTTATAGGCCGAAATTTTCGAAGGAAATACGAACTTCTTTTGTTAGAAATGATAATAACAATGATCAATAAAAATCATATTTCCAAGATTGCTAAATCAGAATGAGAAGCTGCATTTTGTTTTGAATTTTTGCAGCAAAATAACACAAGACGGTTGAAAAAATTCGTTGAAAACCCATTATTTCATCACCCATAGGTTGAAGGCGGTGTTTCAACTTATCATTACTATGAGCCCAGGGCCGGATCTAAAGCTTCGACGCTTCTAGGCCTGAGTGTTTTTGGCACTCTATTTTCGCGAGATTTATGAGGAAATCTCTGAATATTCGGGGATAGTGAAGCACTGAACAGAACGCAACTGGTAAGCGAAATGTAACGAAACAGAGAAGCGATAACAAGCTCTTAGCTGCCATTCTTGGGAGACACCTGGAAGTTTATAAGTATCCACGGAATTCATGTGTTGTTTTAAATCATTTTTCTTTGATAGTACAGGAAAATGAGCTCCAAAAAGAGGTCGACCCGAAACAAATTGCAACAGAAATGATTCTTACACCATCTTGTAGAGAAAAAAAAACTGAACAACATATCCATTTTCGCATATTCTGAGTCGACGCAAAATAACGGTTTTTTGGCTTTTAATGCTATTTTTTTCGTTATTCGAATAAATATCGCAATTTTCGTGGACATCGGTTTTTCTTGAACGGAAGTATGATTCTAACCCAAAATAACATGGCGAGACCGAAAACGAAGTCGGATTTAGCGTAAGAAGCACCATAAAAAAAGTAACTGTATTTTTTCGACTTTTTTCGCCTAAAAAATACAATTTTCGTTGTAGCCCGATTTTCTTGAATGAAAGTGTGGTTCTGACGTAGAATCACGAGCTGAGACCGAAAATAGAATCAAATAGGTTGTTCACTGAACCAGAAAAAAAAATCGTAATAATTAATGAATGATCTACATTTTTTTAGAAAATAATTAGGGAAAGTGAATTACAAACCGAACTGGTTTTCAGTGGTCAGTATCGTAAATCACACTTAAAACACTCTTCGTATACAATTTAGGGTCAACCCATAGTGTCTAATCTTCACAGTCTATTAAATAGAATCAATCTTATAAAAAATACAAAATAGAGAATCAGATTCCGACTAGTTTCACAACTTTTTCATTTGGAATGGATTAACGACTAGGGTTCTAGGTTCTCTTCATCATTGTTGCTGTCGAGTTTTGGGGAGTTGGAACACATTGTTTTCTTGCAGATTCTGCATGCTGAAGCACAAATTAAGCCGTTTTTAAAGCAGCTACACCTCGCTGAACTACGCTGTACACGACAGGAGCTCTTCACGATCTTTAGGAGCATACGCGGGGCTGGTGGGAGGTCAGTTGTTAATGGGTACAAGAAGTCATATTTATTCTTCCATCCCCATTCCTCGGCTTTCAGTTCCGGATCAGGCTCCCCGGTTCATACCTGAACTTGATAAAAAAACTCTATAGCTATGAAACCTGGCTGCATCAGAAGTTGGTGGCACATGTTCTGGGTGAACAAAAGAGTTTGCCGTTGTCACTTTTTTTTCAAAAACTGCTCTGCAGAGTTTGTTCAAGTTCCCTCCTTTCGACGAACCGTATATGATCAGCAGGGCGTCTTCACCAGCGCTCTTGATTTCCTCCTTCGAAGCGGACTTCTGCATGAACACTGCAGCTGATGTTCGGAAATCATTGTCTTCTATCAGCCTCTTCAGTGCAAGACCTTTTCCCACACCGTGGATTCGCGAAGTAGAGTCACAGCCTAACAGGGCGTGAGCAAAAAGGATCAGATGACAAGTATCTTGTCCCAGCTTCTCTTTCAGGGTGTGTATGTCCCATATTCGGGGAGCTTTATTCGACTTTGGCTCAAGTGCGAAGAATAGTTTCTTGCTTGACAAGTCACAGTGGTAGCATAAGAGAACCAATAGATCGGTATCGTCCCCAACTACGGCAGTGTCGTGATACCGTGAAGAGGCAACAGCAGCTTCCACAATCGGGACATCTGCGTCACCTGATGCCTGGGAGACAGAGACACCATTTGCACGGAGATGATCAGCCAAAGCGCAGATAAACCTGGCTTTGTTTTTCTTGCAAGATAAGAACTCTTCTTTCTTCAGCTTGAGCTGCATATCTGCTGTGAAGAAGATCTCACGGCCAACTGTACGACTCCTCAACGAGTGAGCCATATCTTTTATGGAAGCCCCACCATCGTAGCCGTCGAAAACGATAGTGGCAGAAGGGTACTTTCCTGTCACGTAAGTTGCATAATGGTCTAGAATCTCCAGGTATCTTTCATTTTTTGTCCATGGTATCCTGTGCAGCAGAGCTCCTCCGTCTAGGATATATCGAGTGCCTTCGGGGAGGGGAAATGAATGCTTCTCAAGGTTGCACGCCTGGGCTATGGCCTTCGCAAGTTCTGGTTTGTTCGCAGTCCGGAGCATGCAGGAGCTGTCAAAAAGTGACGCTGGGTAGGAACACAGTTCGTGTTGAAAGTACTCAGTTTCCGTAAGATTGATCCTTTTCGCGATTATGATAAACCTCTGAAAAAGAAGAGTCGGGTCTAGTCGTTTGCAGTCTACGCGTGGAAGTTTCCTGGTGGTCAAATTGATTGCCTGTTGTTTTAGTAGAAAAAAAAATTCATATCCCACCAGTACAGAAAAGGCGTCAAAGACTTTTATGCCAACAACTTTGGCAGAATCAATTTTGGCAGACGGATAGGCAGTTAGACCATTTGCTATGCTTCTTAACTGAACATCTCCCTCAAATGGTGAACCCCTTTCCAGAAACTCGATAATAGTCTGCGTATCTTTGCAGTCTCTCAGTTGCATCGGCACTGACATCTCCTTTTGCTGATCGCTTGTAACGTACAGAATTTGTGATATACGTTCCATCAGAAGGTTTACTGTAGAGCAGACTGGTCGCGACAAAACCCATAAGGACCTCTGAGCCTCTGTCATGCCGCTGCCGTTGGTAAGGCCACCAGAGGTTTTAACAGAGCGCATAAGCTCCTGTTCAATGACAAGATCTGTGGAGAGTCCAGCCCAGAATCTATCAGAACGTCTTACTACATGCATGCCACTCTGTAAAGCCAGGTAGACCGTAGGATAGGTATCTTGGAGCTTGTCCATTCGCTGGAGGTAAAGATGGCATGATTTCGTATAGTGGTTGTGTCCTGCAGCCGCCTGGTAAGGTAACATGTCTGAGGTAGACTTCAAATGGAGCTCCCATGACCCAGATCGTTCTCCTTTTACAAAGTTTCGTAGAATCGCAACCATGTCCAAATACTGGAACCAAAGCTTTGATGTTCGACACTGGAGCAGTTCTTTTCTCTTTCTGCTGATGAATTCCTGTATTTTTTCTAAGGAAGGATTGCCTTCTGCAACCTCAGTAACTACTTCCTTATTCATCAGTTTCTCGTATAGGTTTCTGAGTTCCACAATTTCTTCGGATTGTAGTCTTGGCTCATCATCACTAGCTTGGTTGTCGGCAAAAACCTCAGAAAGCAGAATGGCGTGTAGCGCAGCGTCAATAAGTAAATGTCCACGTACTGCTCTAGCGATCGCTTTTCCGCTGAGAAGGTGGGGAACAGTATTGGGCACATACACGTGTTCAAGAACCTCTCTGAGTCCTGACCCATCCATGATGTAACCCACTGCTCCAAGAAAACTCATCATGACATGGAATCCGCCAAGTTTCAGGACGACTTTTGAAAGTGCACTTCCTGGTGAAGCCGCTTCGACCATTTTCATGGCTTTCCACCACAAGGGTTGGTCAAAGGTTACGACGGGAGTACATCCATGTCGCATGGCCTGGTCTACAATAAAAAGCAAAGTGGAGTAAATACAGGTGTCGTCACTAGCTGGGAGATCGATCATTGGGAGGAAAACAATAGACGATTTCCCTGGGTGATTCCCCACCATAAGTGCTTGCTGCGTGGCATTCCAACCCGGTCTTGGAGTTTTCAGGTACCAGGAGGAATGCCAGAGGATTTCAAGGGTAGAGTTAACAACTGGTTGAAAATCTCTCAGACCTTCATATCTGATTCGCGAGAGTATGGAATCGTCTGATTTATGGTGCACAATGCGTATCTTTTGAGCATTTCTTATGTCATCGGCAGTGGGATTAATCCTAGGAATGCGTATTCTAGCAGAAGTTGACGCTGGTGTCACAGAGGCAATGATACCCATACCGTGGAAAGTATTGTTGCCATCGAGAGTGCAGATATCATGATCCACGTTGTCGGCAACGTGGTGAATAAACCCGCCAGGGAGAATTTCATCCAGATCCTCAACTGCGCTGATGGCTGAACATCTTTCGAATCGCCGAACTTCATAGTACGACGAACAGAATCCCATTGCGTTCAGAGTGTCGATGAGATATCGCGACGCAAAGTGATGATGCATCTGTACACCCAGACCTATTTGCAGAGGTGCAATTACAGCTTGTGGTCTAGCTGCTTGTATGATCGCATGACCAATACTAGCAATCTTGAGGTCTACGGTCTTCCCAACAAATATTTCCCGAAGAAAAAGTCTGAGGCTGTCAGGTACAAAGTTCACAGCTTCTGAAGTGGTTGACAGTTTTTCTAAAACGTCGTAGTCGTCTTTGTTTGTCTGTAGGCCTTTTATGTCGTTTTTCAACAGTTTCGCTGCAGCGCAAAGCAACTGTGCTTTTTCCTTCTCGGGATCTGCAGATCTTGCTTCCACATGATACTGATTTAAGATTGATGACGCAGTATCCGTGAAAGTCACTACATTCGACTTTCCGTCGACAGTCGAGATGAGAATTCTAGTACCGAAGTGCTCGAGAATCTTTTTCTTCATATAAACATTGCTGTAAGGTTCAACATCCACTTCAAGAGCGTCACGCATCTTTTGAACTACATCACTGACTGTTGTCTGTTCTTCGTCATTCCTTTCAAGAAACTGCATCGCTTTTATGAAAGCATCCGTTTTCACCTCGTCCTCTGGTCTGCCTGACCTTCTTCTCTTTTTCTCAGGCTCACAGTTCATGTTCTCGTATTTGAATGGAATCCCTCGGCTTGTCCGAAAGTTATTGCTGCAAAGCTGATGGTACACGGCATCAGCGGCATGAAGGTCTGGGACGGTGCATATCCTTCGGTAAACACTGACTGCCCAGTCATCATTTCTCAGTTCGCATGTTTCTTTAATTGTTTTGTCAAAGTCTATGGTCCGAACGCAGAAAACATCTGAGCCTTTCCGGTGTGAAGCTGAGAGGTCAACAGGGCAGCCACAAAACAAGCAACACTCGTTAAACCTGAACTGTGAAGTACTCGACCGCAACTCGCACTTGGCAGTGGAAATTTTAGCTAGCCACTCATCCTTTCGCCTTTGAGTGTCATTGTCAATGTTACGCCTGTGTGTATAATTTTTTCTGCATAACTCATGGACCTTCTGTCCGGCAGTGACCACAACGGTATCCCTTCGCATCTGACTAGATTGGTTAATTCCGGCAGCTCCTTTCTGTGTAATAATCGTGTAATGTGAGTCGTCTTCGACATTTCTTTTGCAGATTCTGCAGTGCTCCAACTGAGTAGACATCTCGCTATAAAAAAAAAAAGAGTTATTAAGCAAAACATATCTGATCGAAATTTTAAGAGATTTCTTTTGTTCAGCCTTGTTGAAAGGTCCAGTAATAATGTCTCTAGGGATGTCAACGTCCCCAAAGTCTTCAAGACAACGGCTATAGGCAAGGCAATTACTTCATTGTTGCACATGGATACGTTATTGAGAGGGCTATGTTTATTTGAACTTTACTTTCCAAGAAGACGAGGGATATTCAAATGAGCCTTACAGAGAATGTTGAGGAAAGTGTTGAACTAAATGAAAACACGTTATGTTTACACAGATTGTCAAAAGGGTGAAACACAGGAATAAGTAAGTATATTAATTGGGAAAATTCAGGGAATGATAAGGGATATGATCAAAAGACAATATTTGCATGCTACCAATACTACTTGAGCTACTAATATCATACTTCTCCATTTACAATACTGAGGGGAAAGTTGAACTAAATCCAAAGACGCTGTGTGCATGCACAGCGTCAAACTAGCCTAGCTCAAGAATTAATTGGGGTATTAAGTTGGAACTTTCAGAGAATGCTTAAAGGGGAAATATCGTCTCATCAAAAGGCAATATGCGCACACTACTGCTAACGCTACTGTTAGTGCAACATTTACTACTACTACTTCTATTGCAACTACTTTTAAAGTTAACCTGTCGTGATGATGAGGTCACCTGTTGGTACAAGGTGTATTTCAGGGGACGATTGTCTTCTCAATAGATGTCGCTGTAAAACAAAAAAAAAAAAAAAACTTCAACTGACATGAAACATCAAAGAATTTGACGCAAAGCAGTAAAGTACAATAATTTATCCTTTAAACTTTTAAAGTATTCAGTTCCGAACCACCATTATAAAAACCGACTTCTTACCTGCGCTAATCATTCATCAGAACACTAGCAGATTCACCGGAAAGTATTACTCGACTGTTAGATGGTGGAATTTCGAATAAAATTTTTTCTCGGGGTAGATGGCGAATTTAAATAAAGGTTATGACTGTCACTGACCGGAACTAGTTTTCTACTCGACTTTCTGGCATTACTTGAGGTCTTCGTCTAATTGATTTCTCAGTCAAATCTTGGGAATAAACTTTGAAATCTTTAAAACACTGAGTGATGAATGTGACGATTTTCATTTTTATTGCATTACGTAGCCTTCGAAGTGTCTTATACTAGTGCCTAGTTCAGGTATTTTTACGAACAACCGATCATTTGTTGAATAACAAGTGCCGATTGATTGTCTTTACAAAAATTACCGCAACGCATATTGATGATAGTGAAACTTTTTTGTTTTGCACCAGACACCCAATCGGACTTCATTTTCTGTCTCAGCTTGTCATTCTGCATCAGAATCATACTTCATTTCAAGAAAAACGGTCGGATACTAAAATTATATTTTTTTCCGGAAAACGTAAAAAAAATCGCATTAAAAGCCAAAAAACCGTTATTTTGCGTCGACTCAGAATATGCGAAAATGGATATGTTGTTCAGTTTTTTTTTCTCTACAAGATGGTGTAAGAATCATTTCTGTTGCAATTTGTTTCGGGTCAAACCTCCATTTGCCTGTACTATGAATAGGCAGTGCGGCGGCGGAGTGCATCTGGCACTTTGACGATAAATCACAGATGTTTAGTTTTTGTTAAGAAAACAATCACTCAGTTATAATTTATTGTGTCCCCTGGCACTGTGCGCTCCTAGGCCCAGGCCTAGTGGGCCTATTGGTAAATCCTGGCCTGTATGAGCCCCGGTTGTGAATTGAAAAAAAATCTTTTCGTTGAAAAATTAAAACCTCAGTAGAAGTCAGTAGACCAACGATATAACGACTAATGAATGGATTATCATTCAGGCCATTCTAATTTTTGAATTTCGTTGTCAGTCATCTAGTTTGTTTTATGCTAATTATGCTTTTTCTTTGTCCTGTTTTTATTATGGTACTGACTCTGAAATCCGAATTCGGCCCTTTAGGGCCTGTAATAGTACTTTTTTTTAGTTGCCGTAGAAATCTCGAATGGGGCTCATTGGATTGTAAATTGCAAGGTCTGGTTCCCTGTTTAATAGTCAAAAGCGATTGGAGGGCTGCAAGCCCCTCACGCCCATCATTTCCCCAAATGCATCCAATCAACATTTTGAGATAGCCATTTTGTTCAGCGTGGTTAAAAGGCCGAGTAATTATGTCTGAGGATGACAACCCCCTCCCCCCTCGAAGCCCTCAGGGCCCTTCAATCACGCCTCTTCCTTAGAACTAATTATGTATTTACTTGAAGGCTCAATAAGAGTTAGGATGTTTTGGCATTAAAATACATCCTTTGATGGATCTGCTCCCTCCCTAACAACAAAACAATCAGAGAACCCTAGTATAGAGGTTTGAATCACTCATCTTCAAAAGCTCTCATATTGCTTATTATAAATTAAACAATAAAATGAGATTTTTAAAATTGAAATCTAAAAACTAAAACAGTCTCAAGTTTGTTGTTTTAATGATGGAAAGGTAGTGTGGTCTTCGTTGTTATTTGATGATCATGGATATGTGCTGCTTTTTTTTTCGGGGATAATCATATCAAACGAAGGGACCTAAAAGATCGGGGGAGGGCTCATCCATACAAACATTAAAAGTTTAGTACCCTTTTAAGTGACAATTCAGCATGGAGGGCGATTAAGCCACCTTCCCCTGTCCCTTTTCACCCAAAAAAACATCCGAATAAAATTCTCAGGTAGCCATTTGGTTAATTATAATTGAAAGGTCCAATAAATATACCTCTTGAGATGACAAGACCCCTTGCAGCCCCTAGGGAGAGGGCTATAAGTTTTACAATTTGTTCATTGTTTACAGATAGTATTTGTTATTAGGAAACATACGAAAAATTTTCAGGGGGGAGTCTTCTGCGGGGGGAGGGGAATTTTCCGGGAAGAATTTTCCTGAATTCATCTACAGAACTCTTTTTATTTGTCTTTCTTCCTCTTTGGATGCACAATTTTACGTATGGAGAAAATGCTACGATGCAATTGTCCGGAGGAAATATTCAGCGGGGATTAAATTGTCTGGCAAGATTTTTCCGTGGAAAAATGTGGGTAATGTCCACAATGGTGCTGAAAAGTGAAACTTCCCTTCAGATTGCACAAAAGTGTTTCTGAGGTTTATTTTAGTGCTTTATTTAACTGAAGTGATGTGATTCATATTACAGTGATGCATTATTAATGAGGGGTGATCGGTCTTTTTGTGGTGTGGGTGGGGGTAATATGCCAAAAGAAGCACATTTCAATGGCCTAAATTTCTAAGCCTCGTTGGGGCTTAAGATGAAAATTAAATCAGTTTATGAGACTTGTTGTCTAATCCTTCTTAGTTCCCATGTGTGATTTTGGTCTACGCCTTTATTATTGGTGTTGAGGCGGGGTAGGGGAGTAGTACTGTCCTAAGTGAGGCCAAGTTGATTCATGTTATGTTTGATGAAATTGTGCACAGTGGTGTGTAATTTTGCATCAGCTATTACCAAGAAGTGTCGGTGGTTCGTTGCAGACCAAGTTGGTGTCGATTGAGAATTCTGTGAATGCAAATCGATTTAAATATATGAAAAAACTATATATTTTGCGTCCAGCTTCAGAGGAAATAATGCCACAGGGTGGAAAATTCGTCAGTGAAAAGTCACATATTCCATACAAGACGAATTGTTAACGGGAACATTCATCTTATTTCTAGGTTTAACTCAGTTGATTCAGATGATGTATCATGAGATTGTGTTTGGTGATGTATAATTTAGCATCAGGTGCTATAAAGGAGGGATGGTGGGTCATTGTGTAGGCAGGGAGGGCAGATTTCTAAAAGAACACACTTAAATGCCCAAATTGTCTTATTCGCCATGAACCTTCAGATAAATATAAAAAAGGGTCTATGGGGGGATAGGAGTGAATCTGTCATCTCCCTTGATTTAGACTAAGCCTGGATAAGGGTTCTGCGAGGAGATGCCTCCCTTTTCATTACACAAAACCTTTCTTATATATATTTTAAAGTTTCATTTAACCAAACTGATTTGCCTCATCTTTCTTAAAATTATATGAAGTGATGTGTAAGTACATATTAGCTATACAAAGGAGTGGCGAGAGGCAGATCCCTTAAAGAGTGCATTCTAATGCCCAAATGTTTTAACTCTCATTGGAGCTTAATATAAATATAGAATGAGTTTTGGGGAAAGAGGGGGCGGTAGAAATTACTATCCAAATGTCTCTTGATTCCCGACAATATTTTCCGTTTACACCTTTATTTTTGAAAGGCTACTAGTAGGTGGGGTAATGGTATCCCTTTCATTGCCACAATATTTTTTCTATGTAGTATAAATATTGCATTCACATGCCTACCGGCACAGAGGGGGGAAAGACGAAGCATGGCATCATAGGGCTTGTCAGGAAATTATTTGAGGGGTGGGGGTGACAATTACTGCCAGGAGCTTTGTTTTCACTGATTTAGGTTTAGGTTTATTTCATCAAATATACAAAAAATCAAGCCAATATAATTAAAAATGACTACGCTAGGGGGGAAAAAAATTCTAACGCGTAGCGATTACATACATAACTCTTCCTAAGTCAACCTACATTAATAAATCAATTCCACAAACAAATAATAAGGAAAAAAATAAACGAAAAGAAAAAAAAGAAAAAAAATAATTCTATCCCCTTCACTCACACACTTCCAGAGCAATAACCAACATCAAATCCAACTCCCAGCCTCCCCCCGGCCTATCCACCCACTCCTACCCCATCCCTTCCACCCACTCCTCCCCCAGCCCATCCACCCACTCCTCCCCCCAGCCCATCAACCCACTCCTCCATCCAGCCCTTCCACTCACTCCTCCCCCCCCCCAAAAAAAAAACCTTAAACTACTAATAAAAACAATAAACAACTAATTCCCCCAAAAATACTCATTTAATCTATTTTTAAATTGAGGAAGATGCTCAGCCGTCTTATCGCTCACAAGAAGTGAATTCTAAACAGAAGGACCAAGATACTCTAAAGTAAAACCTGATCTCACACAATTTTTAAGCTCAACAACCAAATTATCACAGCTTCTCCTATCGTAATCATGAAAATCCCTGTTGAACCGGTAGAACCCTTTAGAAATTGGCGGGACTAGATTATTCACACAATTATAAACAAATATCGCGGCTTGGTAGTCTCTTATCTGCCCAACGGTAAGCAGCCTTAGAGATTTAAAACATGCACTGTTGTCTTTCACATTTGTATATTCTTCCCAATTATTTTTTGCTGCTTTATTTTGTAACACTTGCACACGCTTGTAGTTCACATAAAAGTTGCTTCTCCTCACGACACAAACGTATAATATACAGGCCTACGGGTAAATGGTTACATTATATATCTTACAAATAATACTCGACAGAACATGCTTCAATCTTTAAGTATTCCTAATCCACGTGCAATTTTTGCTGAAATGGTATCACTGTGAAGTTTCCACGTAAAATTAGAATCAATGAAGAAACCAAGATACTTAAGTGAATTTACTTAAACAACAGGCTTTCCACGCAACACGAATTTACCGGTTACATCAACAGACTCAACCATCCACTCCACAGAACTTCAGTAAAAACATCTTCTTTACATTAACACATTGAAAAGTTAAACTCACAGGCAGCTCTGGTCTTTTTATGTCATAATTGACTTCTTCTATTTTAAAATCAACTGAGGTTGTAAGTGATATCAATGCAGTGTCGTCAATAAAGGAAATAATACATACATCTTACAGATACAAATGGATTGATTCCACATATAGTACACAAAGTATGGGGCCCAGCAAAGAGCCCTCTGGCACACTAGATTTCAAATGACAAGAAAATGATACTACGTCATTTAAAACAACTTTGAGGGACCTACCATAAAGATAACTCTCAAACCATCTTAGACAAATTCCTTTGATTCCAATAAATGGTATTTTCCTCTTTTTCTATATATAATTTTTAAATGTGTTTAAACTTATGTATACAATGTATTTCAACATCAGAGAACATTGTTGTGGAGGTTGTGATGGCTTCAGTCATGTAGAAGACCAAATCACGCAGAACTTCCATCCATGTGAACAATAATACCTGTCTGCGTCCACCCAAATTTCCTTAGTAAAATTATTAAGAACTTATTCAACAAATTTACTCTTCATCGAAAATTTTGACTAAATAATCAAATCAGGTTCAAAATTTTACTTGTAATCTAATATTTGAATTTTCAAGCAGAAAACTGAAAAAGCGGGAAGCTACCAACCAATCTACAATTATTGGTACATAAACTTTAACAGCAATAAATCGTGTGTTTATTGGGCTGGTAGCCCACATCAGTTAAGCCTGGGCATTATTAAAAAAAAAAATCAGAAATAAAATTTAAAAAACAGCTTTTTTCAAGTGAAAGGTAGAGTAATATTAAAACTTAAAAGAAACAGAAATGATTCCGTTTTCGAGGGGGTCTACCCCCTCCTCAAAACCTCACTCTTTATTCTAAAGCTGGCCTTTAAGTCACAGTTCTTTAAAAACGGCTGCTGAAACACAAGTACTGTTGAACTGGAATAAGATATTTTCTTAAACAAAATTGGCCTGCCATAACGTAAAGAAAGAAACGATCAAAAATGGGGTTTTTAAAGACCAAACAAAAATACGAAGAAACACACAAAGCGAATATTTCGAGAGGAAAACCGCCTCTCTTCTTCAGCGCGAACAAAATAATATAAACAAGGAAAATGTCGAAGAAAAAAACAAAAAACAAACACGGAAAGTCAACAAAACCAATGAAAAAACCAGCCAAAAATTAAAAGATAAAAAAAAATCAATAAAAGCCAAAATTATAAGAATTAAAATGAAATACCTAACAACCATAAAGTGAGTCAGTCGTCAATATTCGCGATTTGCACAAAGTCCAAAAATTATTAACTGCCATCGGCGGATACTAACGAACATCTGAAGAAATGAAAGAAAAAATTGATTCACTCAAACGAACCAGCAATTAAATAAATCGGATAACTAGGTCACCTGATTTCTAATCGTAACAGTTGCATTTGTTGCAGATACCCTTTGAGACCTCAGGGATTGTTAGCGTGCTTGATTATGTGATTGGGAAGGTGGTTTAAGGTTTATATCAGGGACTGCTAAAGTATTGGCTTCTCTTTTGAGAAAACCGAAATATGGCTCATTTATTATTAAATCATGTGAATCGCTGTTCAAAGCTAGAGTCGTTTTGATGGTTCCAGGTGTTTACCCTCCCCCCCCCCCGAGAAAATCCGCATAAAAAATACATTAAAAAAAATAGGTTGGGTATAAAAGAAACTTTAAAAAGACGTATCAAAAATATGAAATTGATATCTACTCCCTTATGATCTCTGGGAATATTTTTGGTCTACCCTGTTATTATGAAACTAAAAAAGTAGCCGCAGTAGCAATAACAAGCTGTCGCATTCGTAGTAATAGTCGCAAGCAGTCGCAGTTACATGTTTTTATAGTCGCAAGTATTTGCAGTTATAAGTGGTTAAAGTCGCAAGTAGTCACATTTTCAAGTAATCATAGTCACAAGTAGTGAATGTTGCAATCAAAGTTGAAGTTAAAAGTAGTCGCTATAGTCGTCCCAAGTAACTGCAGTCCCAGTCGATAGTACTCTTAGTCGAAATCGCAAGATATCACAGTTGCAAGTAGTCATAGTCACAATCGCAAATTGTTGCAGTCGAAGTCGCAGTAGTTGTAGTAGTAGTAGCTCTGGAAGCTTCAAGTTGATATTCTTGTCCATTCCTAATATATTTCAGATATGCCCTTTTGATAACCTGGACGCAAATAGTGTCTTTTGTTTTGTTCAATATTCCGCTCAACATTTCCTGATATCCTGAAGTTTCGCTTTAAAACCTTAAGCTTTTTCGGGCACACCAAGAATCAAACACTCCCCCCTTTCCAAATGATAAATTCAGCATGTAAACAATGGGAAAATTGCATAATTTGTAACCCTTTCCTCAGGGACTGTGAAGGGGGGGGGTATGGCAATCCTGGATGCATAGCTATTAGATCTTTTGACTTTTTTGAACAAAATGGCTATTTCAACATTTTTATCGGTGTTGAGGGGAGATGTATCTAAAACGAACGAACGGGTTGTTTGCCGCCCAAGCACTTTCTAACATTCCCCTTAACATGCCGTGAAAGTTTCAACTTAGTGCACTCAGCAGTTTCCGAGGTATTGCTGACGCGCTCTTTCGACAACTAGCATCCACATAGTATGTTTTGATTTTGCTCAAGATCCCCCTCAGTATTTCCTGAGGGTAGTCGCAAATAGAAGTAGTCGCAGTCACAAATAGTTGCAGTCGTAATTAATCGTTGTCGTGATAGTAGCGGGCCTGAAATTTCAAGTTAACCCTTAACTGGTAGGGTGGGGTCTTTTTGACGCGAAGTACCCTTTAAGAGTGTGTTTCTCCTATGCCGTTAGGAGCAAAAGCGTTGCTCTCTCGTGTATTCACTACAAACTTAGTAGTGCTGAAGCATAAAATCAGTCAAGTAGCTGACAGCAAAGGTAAAGGACGTAAAAGTGGCATGGGGTCATTTTGACCCAACCCTACCATTAACGTTACAAAAAAAGAAAAATAAAGATTTGGTTTTTTGAAGAAATATGATATTTGTTGCTAGTATTACACGTTTCTGTCATTGCCAAGAATGACTTAATTGTTTTTTCGTAAATTCTAGTTGGATTTCACTTTTTAATTTCTCTGTTTTGGCCTTTTTCACCTTTTTTTTCCGGATTTCAGTGTCGAAAAGTTATTAATATGGAAAACTTTAACATTTTCTTTTGCCCTTAGAGAAAGAATGGATATCCGAGCTAAGAAGCGCCTTACAGAGGAAGATATCATTCAGATACTTGAAGAAGATGACGATTTGTCAAGTAGATCCAACACCCAGAACGACGATGATTACAGACCATCGAATGACGAGCAGGAAATCCTTGTTCCAGATGAAATTTCATCATCAGAAGAAAGCGCAGAAGAATCCAATGAAGCTACCGCTCCTTCAAGTCAATTTGGAGAACAGCCATCACCAGCTCCAGGTCAGCCAGACCTCGATTATGTCCCTCTTTCTCAGAGAACCAAAAGATGGACCCGCAAGGATGTGCTACTAGGACGTGACAGAACAACAAAGTGGTCAAAAAGTGCACCACCCCTGAGCCGAACCAGAGCTATAAACATCGTGACTGAACGAGCTGGCCCCAAAGGACCAGCACGAACAGGTCAACCTTTGCAACCAGAAACTGCTTGGGGTTTTCTTTTCCCTGAAAATATTATTGATGCAGTGGTGGAGCATACAAATAAAAAATGGATCTCTGTCGTGCAAATTTTGCTGCCGATCTACTGGATAAGCAGACATTTACGAAGCCAATTGATCAGGTAGAACTTCGGGCATTTTTTGGTCTCATATACCTTGCCGGAGTTTTCAAGTCTGGAAACAAAGATGCAACTGGCCTGTTTGCCAGCGATGGGACTGGGAGAGATATTTTTTGAGCGACCATGAGCCTGAAAAGGTTCCTCTACATTGAGGCCTGCCTTCGCTTTGACGATCCATCGACCCGTCTAGCAAGAGGAACGTCGCTTGCACCGATATTTGATATTTACAAGCAGTTTGTTGGAAACTGCAGCAAACTTTACTCTCCTTCAGACATCGTCACTATTGACGAGATGCTTATCGGGTTTAGAGGCAGATGTCATTTTCGTATGTACATTGCTACAAAACCCAACAAATACGGCATCAAAATGCAGTGCCTAGCAGACGCCCGTACTTTCTATCTCTGCGATGCCTTCATTTACTGTTGAAAGGAGACAAAGTTGCTTGGATCCGAGCATCTTTCGGTACCAATTAGGACAGCCCTTACTTTGACGAGGACGATCTCTGGCTCAGGCAGAAAGATCACGGCCGAAAATTGGTACAGTTTCGTTCAGCTCGTGGATGAGCTTCTAAGACAGAAGCTGACCTATGTAGGGACTGTAAAGAAAAACAAGCGTGAAATACCTGACAGTTTCCTGCCGAACAAAACTCGCCAGGAACGGAGTTCACTCTTTGGCTTTAAAAGTGATAAAACAGTGGTTTAATATGCACCAAAGAAAAGCAAGGCTGTTGTGTTGATATCATCGATGCATCACACTCCTAATGTTGACGAATACATGGGAAAACCGGAAATTATTGAATTTTACAACTCAACAAAGAGTGGAGTTGACAGTTTGAACTAGAAATGTGCAAACTATACCACAAGCCATAGAACACGCCGTTGGCCAAGGACAGTATTTTTTGCTCTGTTAGATGTTGCTGGTGTGAACGTTTCTGTGCTTGTAAATAAAGCTAGCAATCAAGAAAAGAGTAGATCCTGCTGTGAGGTCCTTACAAGGTTAGTTATTGCTTTGGTCCAAACATTTTGCACCATCTGATCTTCAAACGAAGATTTGCAACAATAATTTTGTCAACTTACATGCTAGATTGCTGAGATTCCCTTTACAGAAAGCCAGAACACTGGGGAATAACATTTTATAACCAAACGAGCTCGATGTGGTATCTGTACCAGGAAAAGGACCGCAAGACTACCCTATGCTGTACCATCTGTAAAAATAGTGTCTGTAAGGAACATACAGGGACTGTTCGCTAAAGCTGCATCTATAAACAATCTTTTTATTGGTGTCAGTAGTAGTTATGTCAATATATTTGAAAATAAAAGCTCATGTTTCTATCTAAATATTTTATTGACTGGTACCCTTCAGAAGATTGAGGTAATTTTGACCCCACCCTCCCATGAGCGTTATAAAAAACACCCTACCAGTTAAGGGTTAATACCCTTGGTCATTCATAAGATATTGCACATACGCCCTTTTGATAACCTGAATGCACATAATGTCTTTGGATTTAGTTCAGCATCCTCCTTAACAGTCCCGAAATTTCAACCTAATATCCAAAGCCTTTTTGGAAACACCCAGGATCAAACATTCCCCTTTCCCAAGGATAGATCCTGTATGCAAACAATGGGCAAGTTGCGTAATTGAAAACTCTTATCCCGTGGGTTGTGGGGGGCGTGGCATTCTTCGAGGTATCGTTATAAGACATTCTGACTATTTAGAAAAAATGGGTTTCTCGAAATTCCAATCAGTGTTGGAGAGGCAGCATCTGAAAGGGCAAGGGGGCTGGTTGTTCTCCGCTCACTTTCTAACATGCCCTGAAAGTGTCAATCTAACCTAATACCCTTAGTCGTCCCTGAGACATTGTTGATGCACTCTTTTGACAACCAGCATCCATATGATGCATTCAGTGAAAATGGTTGCAAGTAAGTAGTCCTCGTTGCAAGCAGTCGCAGCCGCAAGAAGTCGCAGCCACAAGTAGACCTAATTGGAATCGATCCCTAGCCTTTTCGGACATTCCCGGGATCAAACATTCCCCCATTTCCCAACGATAAATCCTGCATGCAAACAATGGACAGACGGCATAATCTACAAGAATTAGGATCAAATGGCCTTTTTAAAATTTCGATGAGTATGTGGGGGATGTATCTAAAAAAAAGCAAGAGGGCTGGCTGCCCTCCAATCAGTCTTCAACATCCTCCTCAACATGGACTGAAATATTCAAATTAATACCCTCAGGTGTTCCTTAGAAGTTACTGATTCGTGCTTGTGACAACCAATATGCCTGTAGTACGTTTCGATTTTGTTTGGCATCCCCTTCAACATTTCCTGAAAGTTTCACCTTAATACTTTAAGCTTTTTTGAAGAGCCAGGATCAACCATGGCCCCTTTCCCCTATAACAAATCTCATATTTTAGCAATGGGCAACTTGCATAACTTATAGCCCTTGCCTCAGGGCTGTTGAGGGTTGTATCATCCCCAGAGGCATAGTTATTTGATCTTTAGACTATTTCGAACAAAAATGGTTATCGTAAAATTTTGATCGGATGTCTTTGGGGTGAGGGCAGCTAAATGGAGCATGGGAGATGGGATGGTTTCCCTCCGATCACTTTTTACTCTTGAAAAGGGCGCTAGGACTTCCAATTTCTAATCGAATGGGTCACTTCTGAAGTTTCTACAAACCTCCCTTCCATATGAAGTGGCTCTGGGAAAAAAATGATAATTAAATAATACATTGAAGCCATATGGCTCTTTACTATAGGAAGCACCAGAGCGTTGCCTCTGAAAACTTGTCTGTAAATAATTGGCAATTTGTATAATTTATGACCCTTGTCCCATTGAATTCGGGGATTATGACATTCATTTAGGCATATTTGTTGAACATATAGACAATTCTGAGAAAAATTGCCTTCTCAAAATTTTGATCGCGCGTCTTGGGAGGTTTATGGAGACTTCAGAGTAAAAGGCACAGGGGGGGGGGGCGGCTGGTTGCCCTCCAATGACTATCCGTCTTCAAAAAGGGTACTATAACTTTCTATTTCCAATTAGAAAATTGCCGGAGAAAAAATAATCCATTGAAGGCATACGGCAGTAGTGTGCATGTACGCAATACAAAACTAGATGGTATAAAGCGAGCAATCCCTCCGTATTATGGAGCTATAAAGTGATCAAACACGTTATATTTGGAACTAGGGAAGAGATTTTGTAATGCAATCAGACGGGTGTCTGAGGCAACACCTATATTTTGGGGCCAATCAGAGAGAGCGGAGGCTACTCCATATACAATAACTTGATTAGTAATTGGATTCAAATAAAAGGAGTGATTTTCATCGTAGTTCATATTAGTAAGAGAATTGAATTCAGAGAATAGTTTATTTGAGACGATATTAGTAGAGAAAATGAGTGGAACATTTACGCTATTGGAGGTTGATGGTGGAGCAGGTAGCAGCAGCAAT